>NW_007739884.1:16153-18512 GCF_000696425.1 Galeopterus variegatus
GGGATCCGAACCCTCGGCGGGAGCGCCGCCGCGCTCCCAAGCGGCGCACTGTAGCAGTGCGCCACCGGGCTGGCCCGCAAAAGATTTAAATAGACTTTTGATCAGAAAAGATATACTGCTGTCAAGTAAATACAAATAATAGAGAATGATGCTCAACACCATAACATCATTAGTTACTAGGGAAAGGCAAATTAAAATAACAGTGATACCATGACACACCCACTAGAATGTCTGAAATTAAAAAGACTGACCATACCAAGTGTTGGCAAGGATGTGGAAGAACTGGAACTCTCATTCATTACTGTTGGGAATGTGATACGGAACAATCACTTTGAAAAGAGTTTGGCACATTTTTAAGAAGTTGATGGAGTTTGGATGTGTTGTCCCCTTCAAAACTCATGTGGAAATTTGACCCCCAATGTGGCAGTGTTGGAAACTGATTGAGTCATGGGGCAGATCCCTCTTGAATAGATTAATGCTCTCCCTGGGGGAGGGAGGATTAATGAGTGAGTTCTTGCTCTATTAGTTCCCGCAAGAGCTCGTTGCTTAAAAAGACCCTGGCACCTCCTCTCTCTCTCTTGCTTCCTCTCGCCATGAGATCTGCTTGTACCTGCCGACTGCCTGCCACTTTCTGCCACGAGTAGAAGCAGCCTGAGGCCCGTGCCAGATGCATCTGTCCCAGAATCATAAGCCAAACAAACCTCTTTTCTTTATAAATTACCCAGTCTCAGGTATTTCTGTTATAGCAACACAAAACAAGAATAACATTAAAAACACAGTCCTTCCGAGCCGGGCCTGTGGTGCACTCGGGAGAGTGCGGCGCTGGGAGCGCAGGAGCGCTCCCGCCGCGGGTTCGAATCCTATATAGGGATGACCGGTGCGCTCACAGCACTCACTGGCTGAGTGCGGTACGGCCGGTCTCAAAAAAAGGAAAAAAAAAACAAAACAGCAGTTACCACACGACCCAAGAGAAATGAAAGCAGATGTTCTCTTGCTTGAAGTGACCCTGTTCTTGCCCTGTGTGCAGGCACGTGTGTGTGTGCAAGTGCGTGTACAAGCGTGTGTGTGTGCACACTTTTCTGGGGAGAGGGTGCTGTAGGCCTGCAGAGGACCTGCTGCCCCAGTGTCAGGTGAACTCAGGCATGTCAAGGGGACATGCGTGTGCCATCAGCAGCGTCACCACCCTGGTTTCCTGAATCCAAGGCCAGGACCCTTTGCACCACTTGCCAGGCCACCTTTTTCAGTCAAAGCACCATCTCCTCTGCACAGTCCTTGGTAGTTCCCAGCCTGCTCTGCACCATGTGATCACACTCAGACCAGCCTGGGAGGAGGTGACCATCACTGGGTGTCCCCAACGTTATAAACCAGGAGCCCTAAGATCACACTGGGGAAGAGACTTCTCCACAGTGACAGGGCTGCAGAGTGACACAGCATGGTTCCAGCCCAGCTGCTGCTGCCTCCAGGTGTGGCTGCCACATGCCTCCACCTGCACTGAAGCGAAACATTGAAGCAAAAATGCCCAGCACAGCAAGGGGCTGCCACCTCTACTGCCCTGGACGCTTGTCCACATGTGTAGTAGGAGAGGGTCAAGGAAGGCCAGGGAGGGTAGGTGCTGTGTCTTGTTACCTCTGTGTTCTCCATAACAATAAGGAGATGTTTGCTGGGAATGAGTGAGAGCCATTCATATTTCATGTACAAAAGAAAAGTCGGGGCTGGCCGGTTAGCTCAATTGGTTAGAGCACAATCTTATAACCCCAAGGTCACAGGTTCTGATCCCTGTGCCAGCCGCCGAAAAAGGAAAAAAAAAAGTTAAATATAAACGTATCTGACGATATTAATGTAAAATGAGATGTACCTGTAGCAAATATTGCTGACAAGAAAGAAAAATGAGAGGTTCCTCTTTAGAAGCCCTTTAGGGTTTGGAACCTGATCAGGCTTGAATGGGACATGTGAGTGAGATTTATGGGTGCGGGGACCAGCAGGGAGGGGCATTCCCTGCAGGGACTTTATGGGATCAAAGCTTAGAGAAGGGGATAACAAAAAGTATGTCTGCAGAGAAGTGAGGAGCCTCGCTGAGCCACATCAGAGAGCTTGCACCGGGGGCGAGAGAAAAGGTTTGGAAATTCAGGTAGCAAGTCAGACCCTACAAGGCCTTAAATGGAGTTTAGACTCGACCTCTGGTTGGTAGAGAGTCAGCGAAGGTTTTTTGGAGTGAGCAGTTTCCTCCTCCTGTCTTCATTCTTAATTCTGAAGTTCCACTGAGCTGTTCCTGTGTGTGGATGAGTAGGAGAGGGTGGCAGATGGCCAGGAACTGGTAGCTAGAACACAGTTCCACTCCGAGAATCCCTGCTCCAACCCC
>NW_007739884.1:19325-25197 GCF_000696425.1 Galeopterus variegatus
CGGGACGCGCAGCCACAGGGCCGCCTCCTCCAGAAGGGCCGCCGGGCGTGGCTCGAGCGCTTGCAGAGCGGCCTCCAGTCCGCTAAGGCGCCACTGCAGGGCGCCGCCGGCGCGGGGCGCGCTCTCCACCGCCCGCCGCTTCTCGCGCACCTGGGAGCGCACCTCGGCCACCTCCAACACGGGATGCTCCACCCGGAGCCCTGCGGTCACCTCCTCTTTGCGCTGTTCCACGAGCCCCACGATGCGGTTCCACCTGCCCAGGGGAAAGAGGGCGACTTGAAGAGGAGCCAGGAGACGAGATTCTTCAGATATCAAGTGACTTGGCATAGACGCGTACTAGGGAAGGCCCCAGAGCAATGACCTGGGAAGATCATGGAACCTCCAGTGACAGTGGAGGAGATGCTAACGGTCCTGTTCATGGGGGACGGGATGGTCTGAATCGTACACAGTGCTGTAAACTGGATGACCCCCTCCAAAAAATACCTTAATCCCCGCTGTAACTGTTGAGGGGGGGAACCCAATTATGGTAATTGAAAGGTGGAGCCTTGAAAAGGCGGTTAGATTGTAGGACCTGCAGTAGTGAATGGATTCATAATGGTGGTCAGGGCGTGGTTCTGAGGGCTTTAAAAGGAGAGCACGTGAGAGTCTCTCTCTGTCTGCTCTTCCATATTCGGCCATGTGAGACCCCTGAATTGCTGTAAAGTCACCACCAAAGAGGACCCTCGCCAGAGGTGTACCCTGGACTTCGGACTTCCCAGCCTTCAAAACTGTAAGCAATAAATTTTGTTTTCTTTATAAATCATCCAATTGTGTGTATTTTGTTATACACAAGGGAAATGAGCTCATACACAGAGGGACCACTGTGCTCCTGGTCTGAGAGGAGGATGGGTCAGTGTCAACAGAAACATTGTTTTCTAGATGTGTGAGATGAGTCACTAAAACCATGTTGCATAAAAGAGGTGTGATGGGATTGAATATCCTGGTCTGGAAATGAAGAGAACCGAGTCTGTCTAACCTTACGTTTGATCCTAGGAAGGTGAGTTAATTACTATAGACCTCGATTTCATCATCTACTAAGTGCAAAGTCTTAGGTATGGTAATGGCCATCCTACCCACATTCCTGTAGCTGCAGATATATATGTCAAAGTATGTTGGAAAACTGCAGAATGTAATACTACTACTCTGATACACATCTGGATTTTAACCCTGGTTTTGCATCTTCTTATCTGGGCAAATTACTCAGTCTTTCTGACTCTATTTCTAACTGTGAAAAATAGCAGCGTGTTTCAGGGTAAGGTGATTCAATCTTCTCCTTCACTACTGTGGTATTAAAATGTCCTCTTCTGAGGCTAATTCTGTTTAGAACTGCTCAGCCAGGGCGTATGGGACTGTGTTATACTGAGGACCAATGCAAACCTTAATTTCTTTAGCAAAGGCAAATTCTTAGCTAGTAGTGAGCACAGTGACTGTCTCTGACCCACGAGCAGGTGCACAATTCCATTTCCACCCTCAGGACTGACCTCCTGCTGCCCAGAGAGAGGGACTGGGGAGTGGAGAGGGTTCTGAGAGGCTGATGTCACCGCACCCTATATAAGGGCCTCATTTAGGCTCCTGCAGGCAGTTTGGAAGCAGCAGAGGAGTGAGTTAGGTCCTGGTTGCTGGATTTTTTTTAACTTTTCTTCTTTAAGGCAGACACTGCACAGCTGTTGAGTGAAATGCAGCCTCCACAGAGAACTCCAAGCCTCAGACCTTCCAAGCAGAGGAAGAGGCCAGGTAACATTCTCGGGGCAGCTTTCTGGGTTACTGAAGAAAAAGAGGAGAGGACACAGTCTGCTCTTGCTGTTTACTCACCTTTTGCACTTCAAATATTCACAGCAACCAGACAAGAGGAACTTGCTGGAATCCAGACAAAGCTCCCAAACAAGATCCCAGTAAGACTCCATTGTACTTCCCCAGGGGGGCTGTGATCCTGTTCTTTGAAAAGCAAACACCAGCCAATGGCCTCCCTCTCTCTGTTCCGTGTTCCTAAGGCACACAGGACTCTGAGTCACGTTCTTAGGCACCTGTTTCAGGAGAGATTCATGCTGACACCCTTGACGGGTGATTGTGCAGTGTTAGCCCAGAAAGAAGGTCCAGCCCCTGCTGGACAAATCCAAGTTCCCGGTCCAACAGGAGCTGACCGTGACCCAGTTCCTCAGCATCATGCAGTCGGTGTGTGCCTGGGCCTTTTGGAAGGATGGGATGGCAGAGAGAGACTGGAAAGAATTTATGTTTCACCTTCTCCCTTTTAAAAGAGATGATCTCATGAGTGACTTTTTTAAACAGGTGGGAAGTACCTTGCTAGCAACCCTAAAGAAAGTGACACCTCCCAATTTCGATGGAACAGCACTTTTTTCTTTCCATATTTTATTGGTACCATATTTTGATTATCAAATTTCTCTAAGAAGTTTTCAAAGGACCCTTTGGAAACTAGTCTAAAGAGCCCTCTGTTTTCAAATATTTTAAAAGTCCAGGGACAGCATTTTCCCTCTGTGTAGTTCTTTCCCCCCTGATGGCAGGAAGGAAATTTTCAGTAGGGAACAGCTCAGTCCACCTGCTGAAATCCCCAAGCAGAAGAACCAGGTTTCCCCACACCCAGCTTCCTCCCACTGGGAACAATGAGAGCCAGAGCAAAGCAAATGCTGCTGTCTCCACAGATAAACTTAGGGGATTAAAGTTGTCACCTGCCAGCTGGACTCAATAAAAAAGTGATACAAAACTAAAAATAGCTGATAGGGTGAATACACAGCTGGTAAATGTCTCCCTGAGCTGGAAACAATGTCTGAAGGTTTTGGCTGATGCAGGCAGCTTCTTCAGAGATTTATTATGATGTTTATGAGCTCTTTTAGAACTCTGCAGTCTCCTCAGACCTGCTAAGAATGAATCCAGTAGAAACCAGGGCAACTACAGGGAAACCACAGTCAGGCTTAGATCCCAGTTTCTGTCAGACTCCAGAATGCTGTCAGGGGCTCTAGTGGCTTCCCAAAAAGTAAGTTTTGCAAAACTGTCCAGTTGGCTCAGTTGGTTAGAGTGTGGTGTTCTACCAAGGGCAAAGACTCAGATCCCCATACCAGCCAGCCACCAAAAAAAGAAAAGAAAAGGGTGAGTTTTGACAAAATTTCCTCTTTTTTTTCCATGTAAGTGTACCTCCAAATTGGGTGCATGCACTTCCAAGTCTCATCTCAGCAGTATGAATTTCTACATTAATTCATAGAGAAAGATTTCTATTAGGCACTGTATTAGTCCATTTCTGTTGCTTATAACAAAACACCTGGAACTGGGTGATTGATAAAGAAAATGAGATTTATTGATTATAGTTTCAGAGGCTGGGAAGTCCGAAGTCCAGGGAACACATCTGGTGAGAGTCATGGTGGTGGCAACGATGACCCAGGGGTCTCACGTGGTAGAAAATGGCAGAGCAGAGAGAGACTAACTGCTCATGTGCTCTCCTTTTAAAGCCCTCAGAGCCATGCCCCTGACCACCATTATTAATCCATTCATTACAGCATGGTCCTACAATCCAGTCACCTCTTCAAGGTCCCACCTTTCAATCACCATACTAGGATATCCCACCCTCAACAGTCACAGTGGGGATTAAGCCTCAGTGAGGTTGGGGAGGGGGCATCCGATCTACAGCACCATCTTTTATTATTATTGTTATTATTATTTTAGTTGTGGTAAAATACACATCACATAAAATTTGCTGTCAACCATTTTTAAGTGCCCAGGTCAGTGGCATTAAGTCACATGGTTGTGCAGCCATCAGCTCCGTCCATCTCCAGAGCTCTTCCATCTTCCCAAACTGAAACTCTGTACCCATTAAACACTAACCTCCCGTTCCCCCTCCCCCCAGCCCCTACTGACCAGCATTCTACTTTCTGTGTCTATGATTTTCACTAAGTACCTCGTATAAGTGGAATCATACAGTATTTGTCTTTTAGTGACTGGCTTATGTCACTCAGCATAATGTCCTCACGGTCCATCCATGTTGTAGCATGTGTCAGAATGTCCTTTCTTGTTAAGAATGACTTTCTTGTATACATATGCCATTTTGTACATCCATTCATTCATTGGTGGACACGTGGTTTGCTTCTGTGCCTTGGTTTCTTTATCTGTAAGTAGAGAATCATACAGGGTAAGGGCCAAGGTTTTGTATAAAAAGTTAAGTTGTGACCAGATGTAAATTGCTATTCCCTGAGTGAGTGGTGCAGGCAGGCAAACAGACATAAATGAGACTTTGAAAGACAACAGGCAGGGATGGGATATCTAGAAACTTTTCTAGAACAATGTTTCTCAAAGTGGGATCTACTGCCCCACAATCATGCTGCTTCCCACATCTGCCAAGTCAAATCCTGTGGGACGCACCCAGGAAGCTGCCTTCTGAGTTTGGGAGACAGGGCATCTCACCAGGTGGGAAAGTACACACACAGCGGCCACACGGAGGTGAAGGTGGGATCAGAAGCTTAGTCCCTGTCTCCCCCATCCCGCTCCTCACCACCCCAGGATCCACATGGTTCTCAAGGCCCCTGGAGCCTTTTACTTGCTGGTGAACCACAAGACCCTGGAGAGCATGAGTGTGACCATGGCAGATATCCACAGGGAACACAAGGACGAGGATGGCTTCGTGTGCCTGACCTCACCTCCCAGGAGACGTTCGGCTGCCAGCCAGCAGCCCCAGTGATGGAGCGGCCTCGGGGACAGACCGTGCAATCCTCTCTAGCCCCCGTCACAAAGAACTTATCGGGTTGCTTCTTGGCCTTTTGGCGAAGATCAAGTGTAGTATGTGCTCGTCACAGCTTAGTATCTGACATGCCCTCTGTTTGAGGATGCAATATGAGGTGCGCGTTTGGTACAAGGACATGGACCGTGGAGTTGTTCTACCCACTCCGCGCATTCGTCTCGTGTTGCTCCCTTGTGGGTAACTATCGGTTCCCACCCAAGTGCCAAAGCAGCAAGCTCTACTTCTCCTTGCTCCCAAAGCCACTTACTACTTTGATCTCAGATAAAGGGTGTATCTGATATTATACTGATAAGCACAGATGCTACACATCACTGAAAAAAACCAAAAACCAAAAAAAAGTGCCTGACTGATGCAGCAGATGCTGGGAGAAGAGATTCCTCTGAAGTGAAAGACATTAAAGGGGTCCAGGGTGGTAAGGATGGGCCAAACAGCCCCATCAAATGACTCTGAAGCCATGGGGATTTCTTTCATGGTTTCTCTTTTCATGCTCCTTTATTAGAAGAAAATTTTGGATTGCTCTTGGAAATGTAGTAAGCAGTACCTCTTTTCTGCATAAGAACAGTTAGCTTGTGTGATGAGCTGCAGAGGTATAATAAGCGTCTTCTGCAGTGGATGTGGGCAGGCCCTTGGGGAGCTTGATGTCCCCCCTGTGTGTGGGCAGAGTCCTGTGCATGGCTTTCATCCTCCAGTGGGCCAGACCACCTCCTCGTATGGTGGCTTCAGGGCTGCATCACAAGGGGCAACATTGATGGTTAAAGTCCTCTTGTGACCGTGGCTTTGGCACTCACCTAGTACCATTTCTCCCACATTTTTGGTCAAGCCCAGATTCAAGGAGTGAGCAAACAGACCATCTCTTGATGGAAAAAGCTTCAAAGATTTTATAGCCATGTTTCATCATCTAGCATAGACTTTTTTTTTTTTCCTTTTTGTCTTTTTTCGTGTCCGGCAACGGATCGCAACCCTCAGTGTCGCGCCTGTACCGGACCGGGACCGGCAATGGGATCGCAACCCTCAGTGTCGCGCCCACACCTCACTCAGCCAGTGAGCAGGAACCGGTCTGTATGTGGGATCCGAACCCTCGG
Source organism: Galeopterus variegatus (assembly GCF_000696425.1). Classification (NCBI taxonomy): domain Eukaryota; kingdom Metazoa; phylum Chordata; class Mammalia; order Dermoptera; family Cynocephalidae; genus Galeopterus; species Galeopterus variegatus. The sequence continues at coordinate 25,188 of NW_007739884.1, forward strand.
CGGGAGCGCC
>NW_007739884.1:26052-28090 GCF_000696425.1 Galeopterus variegatus
TAGGATCCATCAAACATCCTCAAATACCAGAACTCAGAAGGTTTAACCACAGTGCTTAACTTTGTGTATGCGTAAGTTCTCTCAGCATCTTGTAAAAGCTCGATGCTGTCTTGTCAGTGTTATGTAGAAAGTAGCAGGCTATAGGCTCATGCTAAAATGCACATTTTCAAACTTGTTGTATTCATTAAACATTCAGTGTCTGCTCACGATGGGTCAGCGCATTACAGTGCAGTGCGGTAAGGGGATAAGTGGTCTGGATTGCTCCTATAACATCTAGCTCAACTTGGAGTCCAGGGGTACTTCCTGGAGGAAGCTCCATCCAAGTAAAGATATAGAGGGAAAAAATTAGCCAGACAAAGAAGACCAGGAAAAATATCCTAGGCACAGCAAACAGGATGGAATATATGAAGAACGAAAGTCACTTCGGCGTGGCCGGAACTTTGAGAAATGGGTGGAGCAAATAAGGAGCAGGGAGTCACAAGGCTGGAGAGGGGCCACGGCTCTGAGAGACAGTGAAGAAGAGAGGACTTTATCCAGAGAAGACGGGAGGGGACGCTCAGTGCTTCTGAGGTCAGAAAGATCACTCTGCCTAAGAAAGCAAGCTGGTGGGAGTTTTCAATTTTAGAAAGGTCACTGTCTGCAGTTACCCAGGATGTTATTTGAGAATATGGAATTAGGTCACTGAAAGATCTTAAGGAAGAGAGTGACAAAATTAGATTTGTGTCCTGGAGCTATGATGTTCCAGAAGAAGCTAAGAGGGCATAAAAAGATGTGGAGCTGGAGGAGGTTTGGAGGGGAGATGAGAATCCAGGCATCGGGAGCTCTGTGTCCTTCGTGGCTTCATTGAGGGTCAGTACTTCGTCCCGCCTCCAAAATTGGACAAGTTCATGGAGAGGCTGGACACTAGTGCCACCCAGCACACAGCAACTCCACTGTCCCCAGCAGCTCAGAGGAGGTCTGAGAAGAAGATAAAGTGCTGACAGAGTACAGGATGGGGTCCTTATGGTCCCTCCCTACAATTGGGACACTGCCTACAAAATGTCCCAAGAGTGCTACTCTGATTGAGGTGGTTTGCTTCAGGGAAACCTGAAGATCACTGGGGACATTTTTTACATCCTCTCAATCTAAAAAGTACTGGCTCATCCACTGTGTGGGGAGCACCTCAGTGACCTTATAGAGTGGCCATGCACTTCTCTCTGTCACAGAATACGAGAGTCAGAACTACAAATGCTCTCTGGGGACCAGGAGTGGATGGGTGTGGACAAGAGGGAGATGCTGCAGGTGGAGCTGCAGAGCCTGGGATGGGGGAGGCGAGGCTGGTCCAGGAAGCAGGGACGCAGAGAGGAACCGAGAGAGCAGAACGTAGTGCGGCGGCCACTCTCGGTATCACATGCAGAGAGGTGTTTAATGAAGGAAATTTATCAGATGTTGAAAAGCTGAAGGGGCAGAACAGAGAACAGAGGCAGCTGAAGGACAAAAAAGCATAAAAGACATATGCAGAAATCAGAAAGAGAAGGAAAGAGAGAAAGATTGAAGATATGGCAGAGAGAACTAGAGTCCCCAAACCAGCACCTGCCGCTGCATTTATGGTACTGAGACCCACAGAAACTGAAAGTGCTTCTCTCCTCCTGCCACTCTCCACCTGCCACCACTGTCTCTCTGCAGCAAATAAGAGAGCAAAAGGTTGATGCCAGGTGGTGCCGGGACCTAATAGGTGTGGTGTGCAATGCCCAGCCCCCACAGCACTGAGCAGTGCACAGAGGAGAAGACAGGTGAATGACCTTTACCTGCCACTCTCCCTGGCTTGTGTGTTTTGTTGTCACATAGTATTTAAGTATTTTCTAAGCCCTACTAGCGTTAATTTACTGGCTGATGAAATCAGAGTTTAGTCAGCTATCCATATGTGTAGCTTTATTATTATTTCCTTTATTGAGGTTTGCTGGTGATTATCTATTTTTTTTAAACTTGAAAATGTATTTACCTTCATTCTTATAAATGCTTTTTATTTAGTATAGAATTTGCAATTACTGGGCCGGCC
>NW_007739884.1:28992-33401 GCF_000696425.1 Galeopterus variegatus
ACTGAGGGTTGCGATCCGTTGCCAGACACGAAAAAAGACAAAAAGAAAAAAAAAAAAAAAAGAATTTGCAATTACTTTCTTTCAATACATTCATAGGTCAGTCCATATTCTATCAGTCTAACTGTGGCTATTTTTTAATATTTTTAATGTTTTGACAACTGGCCAGTACAGGATCCGAACCAGTGACCTTGGTGTCATAGGGCTGTGCTCTAACCACCTGAGCTAACCAGCCAGCCAAACTGTGGCCACTTTGAAGGTGATCTCTTTCTGCCTCTTCCCCCACCCCCAGTCCTTCTCTCCCTTCTTTCCTCCCTCATTGTTTTTAAAGTATTCTTTGTCTTTGATTATTTGCAGTTTTACTATGATGTTTTTAGCATGATTTTCTTTTTATCTTTTGTGACATCTATTGGGCTTCTTAAATCTATAGATTAGTGTTATGGATTCTTTCTGGAGGACTCTCAAACACTGTCCCTTCAAATATTATCTCTGCCAATGCTCCCTCCTCTTCTTCTGGGATCTTCTAACACTGTTTTCCAAGTCTCTTATCCTCTCTTTCCTATTTTCTGTCTTCCTCTCTCTCATTCTGCATAATATCTTCTGACCTATCTTTCAGGTCTGTCATTTCCTGTTCTATGTTCAATTCGCTTTAAAACCAATTTACTGAATTATTAATTTGAGTTATTCTATTTTTTCAGGTGTAGAAGTTGTTTTTACAAATCTCTCATTTTACATGTCATAGTTTCCTGTTCCCTGACATATTTTAAGGGCGGTTTTTTTTGACACAATAATAATTAGAAATCATCTGTTTCTAATAATTCTAGCATATGAAGTCTTTNTTTCCTTGTACTAATTCATCTTTGTTTTAGTGCTACTTTGTGCCTTTGAATATTTATTTGTGAGATTTTCCAGAGGCCTGGGATAAAGATACTTTTATCCAGAGAAGTTTTGCATTTGCAACTGCCAAACACCTGGGCACTAGGACTCTGTAACCATTTAAAAGTAATGGTTGTACCCAACATTGTGAATTTGGGATGCAGGTGCTCACTGGGTCAGCATTTGTTTTCAAGCTCAGGGACAGGTCTCTTTCCCTACCTAACCTCAAACTCTTCCCATGCAAGAGGGAGCAGGAAAAGGGCCCTGGGTTCACTTCCAGTTCAGCCCGCCCTTCTGAGCTTCAGCTCAGTGGAGATGCTGCCTCCAGCTATATCTGCAAATGCCCCAGGGCAAGTGCACTGTAGGGCACCAGCTCCTGCTTGTTTCTTGACTTCTGGATTTTAAACCATCTTTTTGATATACTTTTAAGAAGCTTTTCATGCCCTATTATTTTAAGCCATCTTCAATAGGAATGTGGTCCAAATAATCCTATCTCTTACTGACCATATCACTTATTGGGACAGAGCCCACAGTGATTGTGGGTTCATTATCTCCTTAAATTTGTAAATGCCCTGTCTTTCTAAATAGAATATAAACTCTTTTCTGGATAATATAGCTTTGCTTTCCATATGGCATGTAGAGAACTGCCCTTGGCAAATAATAAGGAACTAAAAGTATTTTCATATGTGGTGCTTATGGGGGATGTGAGTGGGAAAATGACCTATTTGTCCCAGGTAATACACTGATGTCACAGCTCCTAAAATAATAGTTTTAAAAATCTACAAAACAATAGGGGATTGGTTAAATAAAGTATGTGTTCACTATATGACATAATACATTATAGCCATTAAAAATGATGTGGAAAAGACTATTAAGTGGCATGGTAAAATGATTTTGATACATTAACGAGAAAAAGTAAATTACAAGCAGTGTATATGCTATACATGTCGTTATATATTTGTCAAACCCACTGAATGTACGATACCAATAATAAATCCTAACGTGAACTATGGACTTTAGATGCAGAGAAAGAAGAACTCTTGTACACTGTTGGTGGGAATGTAAATTAGTACAGCCACTGTGGAAAATGGTATGGAGTTTCCTCAAAAAAACTAAAAACAGGAATACCAGATTGATCCAGCAATTCCACTTCTATGCATATATTCAAAAGAAATACTGCACTCTCATGTTAATTGCAGCACTATTCTCAATTGCCAAGATATAGAATCAACCTACCCACCAACAGATGAATGGATTTTTTAAAATGTGGCATATACATGCAATGGAATACTTAATTCGGCATTAAAAAACCGTGAAATCCTGTCATTTGCAGCAACATGGATGACCCTGGAGGGCCTCATGTTAAGAGAAATAAGCCAGGCACAGAAAGATAAATATTACATGTTCTCATTCATACTTGGGAACTAAAAAAGTCAATCTCATGGAGACAGAGAGTAAAATAGTAGTTATCAGAGGCTGGAAAGGGCAGGTGGGGGAGATGAAGAAAGGTTGGTTAATGGGTACAAAAATACAGTTACATAGAAGGAATAAGTTCTAGTGTTTGGTAGCACAGTAGGGTGACTACAGTTAACAATAATTTATTGTATATTTGAAAACAGCTAGAAGTAAAGATTTGAAATGTTCTCAGTAGAAAGAAATGGTAAATATATAAAGTCACAGATATCCCAATTACCCTGACTTGATTATTACACATTGATACATGTATCAAAATATCATGTGTACCTTATAAATATGTCCAATTTGGGGCTTGCTGGTTAGCTCAGTTGGTTAGAGCACAATGTTATAACACCAAGGTCCAGGGTTCAGATCCTCCTACAAAAATTGCAGCACTATTCAAAAAAACCAAGATATAGAATCAACCTACCCACCAACAGATGAATGGATTTTTTAAAATGTGGCATATACATGCAATGGAATACTTAATTCGGCATTAAAAAACCGTGAAATCCTGTCATTTGCAGCAACATGGATGACCCTGGAGGGCCTCATGTTAAGAGAAATAAGCCAGGCACAGAAAGATAAATATTACATGTTCTCATTCATACTTGGGAACTAAAAAAGTCAATCTCATGGAGACAGAGAGTAAAATAGTAGTTATCAGAGGCTGGAAAGGGCAGGTGGGGGAGATGAAGAAAGGTTGGTTAATGGGTACAAAAATACAGTTACATAGAAGGAATAAGTTCTAGTGTTTGGTAGCACAGTAGGGTGACTACAGTTAATAATAATTTATTGTATATTTGAAAACAGCTAGAAGTAAAGATTTGAAATGTTCTCAGTAGAAAGAAATGGTAAATATATAAGGTCACAGATATCCCAATTACCCTGACTTGATTATTACACATTGATACATGTATCAAAATATCATGTGTACCTTATAAATATGTCCAATTTGGGGCTTGCTGGTTAGCTCAGTTGGTTAGAGCACAATGTTATAACACCAAGGTCCAGGGTTCAGATCCTCCTACTGGGCAGCCACCAAAAAAAAAGAAAAAAGCACAATTATTATGTATCAATTTAAAAAATTAAAGTTAAAAAAGCTATGAACTTTGGATGATAACAATGTGTCAGTGAAGGTTCATCAATTGTAACAAATGCTCTGCTCTGGTGGGGACATTGGTAATAGGGGCTGTGCATGTGCAGGGTAGAGAGTATGTGGGAAGTCTCTGCACCTTCTGCTCGATATTTCTGCGAACGTAAAGCTGCTCTTAAACATAAAGTCTTTTTTAAAAAGTATTTAATTTAAAGAATTCAGGGAAGTATTTATGGGGAAGCAATATTCCTGAACATTTTTGGATTTAAAACATAAGGAATAAGTGCAGGCAATATCATTTTCCTAGGTTGTGTGAGTGTGTGCATGCCTAGATCTGGGAAAAGTTAGGTGAAAAGTGCTAATCACTGAATTTTAAACAGCATGTCCCTTTCTCCTGGTCTCCATCCAGAGCACTTACTCTAATGGCAGGAAACAATGTCTCCTGAACCCTAGAGGCTCCCTCACCCCCGAGACTGCTCTGGTGCTCACGTCTGCTACTTCCTTCAGTCAGTGCACAGAGGAGTGGCCCATGCTGCGGCCTGGCCTGAAGGCTTTGAGCAGAAATATGACTGGTGAGCTGGCAAAGTCCTGGATGCTAAATATTTGGATTCGCTAGCTTCCAAAATGTGAAAATGGACTATAAAAGAAAGTTAAAACAAGATCAGCATTTTACAACCTTAGCTTCAGTGCAGGTTTCAAGGTTTATAGAAAGAGACAGTCACTTTATTGTATTTGGAGAATGAAATAGTTTTGCAAAGGAAAAAAGATTAAACAGTATGTCCCACATGATTCCAAGATTGTTAAAGCAAAATAAGCCTGGAAGGGAATCTATCAATGTGTCACCAACTTTAAGGGTTCTCATACATTACTAGCGGCAGTGTTATTTGGTACAAAATTCATTGAAAACAATTTGGCAATACCTACCAAAATTACAAGTTTGGGATCTGGCCAGGTAGCTCAACTGGTTAGAGAGTGGCCTTGTAAC
>NW_007739885.1:0-1593 GCF_000696425.1 Galeopterus variegatus
GATCCGAACCTGTGGCCTTGGTGTTATCAGCACCGCACTCTACCGAGTGAGCCACGGGCTGACCCTTTTCTCCCTCATTTTTGAAGGACCCTTTTTGCTGGATATAAGATTCTTGGTTGATAGTTTTTTTCTTTTAGCACTTCGAATATATTGGCCCACTTACTTCCGGCCTCCACAGTTTCTGATGAGAAATCTGTTGGTGATCTTATTGAGAATTCCTTTATGTGATGAGACACTTCTCTCTTGTGCTTTCAAGATTCTGTCTTTGGCTTTTGAAAGTTTGATTATAATGAGTTTTAGGTGGGCATCTTTGTATTCATCCTTGTCTCAGTGTGGATCTCTTAGAGTTCATGTTACTTGGAGTTCTTTGAGCTTCTTGGATGGTTATATTCATGTCTTGTATCAAGTTTGGAAATTTCTTCATCAAACATTCTCTTATGCCCTTTTTTCTTTCTCTTATTTTGGAACTACTGCAGTGTTTGTGTTGGTCGGCTTGATAGTGTCCCACAGGGCACTCACTTTTCTTCAATCTTTTTTCATTCTGTTCCCAGACTCAATAATTTCCATGATCTTCAGGTTTGCTGATTTTTTTCTTCTGCCTACTCAAATCTGCTTTTAATCCCTCTAGTGAATTTTTCATTTCAGTTATTGCACTTTGTAGCTCCAGAACTTTTTTTAGGTTTCTTTTTAGGTTCCTGTCTCTTTATCAATATTTTTATTACGTTCATACATCGTTTCTTTTGACGTCCACATCTTCATCTTCCTTTAGTTCTTTGAGCATCTCGAAGGTAGTTGTTTTGGAGTTCTTATCTAGTAGATCTGCCATGTCTTTTTCAGGGATAGTTTCTGTTGTTTCTCTCTCTTCTTTTGAATGGCCATATTTTCTTGTTTTGTTGTATGTCTTGTGATTTGTTGTTGTTGTTGAAAACTGGACATTTGAATCTAGTAATGTGGTAACTCTGGAAATCAGATTCTCCCCCTTGGGGTTGGCTGCTTTTATTATTGTTTTTGTTTTTGTTTTATTGTTGTAAGCTGTCCCTATGCCAGGGATTAGCCAGAGGTGTAAACTTAAGGCCTTCTCAGGTCTTTCCTGAGCAGGTACCTCTCCCTGGGCATGCACTGTCACTTTCTAATTTTCCCCATGTGTGCATTTACTTTTGAATGTACTAGTCTTTGATGTATGGCTCTCAAAGGGGGAAAAAGAGAGAAATGAAGGTGGGGAAAAGGGCACTGTCCCTTTAAATCCCCTGGCAGTTACTTCAACCAGAGGAGGAGGGCTCACAACAATGTGGGAAGGTACAACACACATGGCTGCCCACCTCTTTGCACCTCTGTGATCAGAAGCAAGCAGTCAGTAATTAGAGCATATTTGGAGGACAGTCATGTCCCTCCACACCTGCTCCTGCAAGCTGTGTGCAAGTTGCTTAGGAACATGTTCACAGCTTCCTGCCATGGGCTGGTGATGAGGGATGGGTAGCTGGTACTGTGCTAAGAGCAAAATTGACTGAGATTAACTCCAATTTACTGTCCAAACATTCCCATGGCAGTTGCAAACCTTCAAAAGATTCCAGAGTTCTAAAATAGTTACATCAG
>NW_007739885.1:2831-4021 GCF_000696425.1 Galeopterus variegatus
CTTCTCACTTTTCTTTGCCCAAGTCTTTTCTTTGCTCAAGTCTTTTCTTTGATGTTTTTCCGGGTAGGTTTTAATAGTGTCATGAATTATTCTTCTTTTTACCTGGTGTCTTAGCCTGTTTAGGCTCTTATAACAAAAATACTGTAGAGTGGGTATCTTACAAACAGAAATTTATTTCTCACAGTCTGAAGCCTGGGAAGTTCAAGATCAAGATGCCAGCAGAAGCAACTTGAAAGGACCAAAATACCTGAGCTCAAAATCTTGGAGATCTTTAATTTCCTTAGCTCACAGTTAGTGGTTTGCCTAATTTTTCTATTTTGCTTCTTGGTGTCTATCTTTTTCTCATATTTTATATATTTCATATTTTCTTTTCACTGCTACTACCTTAGTTTGAGCCTTCATTGTGCTTTGTTCATTCTTTTATTTTAGGATTGTATTATTATTCATATATTTATATATCTGTCATCTTGTTTGATCATCTTTGTTTCTTTAAAGCCTATCGTAGTGCACAGAGTAGATATCTAATAATGTTTATTGAGTGAATAAAGCTTAGTAACTTCCTTAATGTTGATATTAAATCTAGAAATATTTATAGTGCACCTCTTTTGTATAACTGTAAGCAAAATGAGTAAAACCCCTGCCCTTACAGTCAACTGGGGAACTGATGACCTGATAAATAATTAAAACATAAGGTAGAAATATTAAGTGCTATCAGTGGTTTCAAATAGAGTACTACAGGATTTCAGAAGAGGGAGCAATGACTTCAAACTGAAGGAGTCAGGAGAAAGCAAAATCCTTCAAATTTAGTATGTATCTTGAAGGATGGTTAAGCTTTGGAAGTTAGCTTTAAAAGATGGGGGCAAGGTGGTCTCTAAAATGAGTAATAAGTAATTTGTTTTGGCTTGAGAGTCAGGCTGTGAAAATGAAAGTGTTTTTCTCCAGTTTGGAAGATAAGCCTGGAAAGGTAGATTTTACCAATCTGGGTGCCTTAGAGGACAGCAGAGGAGTATGGACTTTATTTTGTGGCCATGGGGAAATCATTGCAGGATTTTGAGCAGGAGAATCAAACTGGTGCTTTAGAAAGATGGATTTGGCAGCTATTTGTAAGATGTGTCAGAGAGATGAAAACTCATAGGTGGGCAAACCAGTTAAGAGTCTGTTGAAATAGTTCAGGTAAAAGGATAGGAGAA
>NW_007739885.1:5349-6675 GCF_000696425.1 Galeopterus variegatus
TTTTCTAGCTTTTGATCTCCTTTAAATGGTCCGTGAAATCTGTCAGTGCATTGGAAAGGGCAATTAGAGGTGATCTACTGTGGGTTATTAAAAACTAACAACACAAGAAATTTGTTTTGATGTTCTCATTGAACATGCATGTTAAGTTTGAACTATGCCCTTTTTGTACAATAAATATATTGTATAAAGTTCAAATACTTTTTTTTAGATTGAATAATTTAGTATAATTAGGAGATACTGGCATACTAAAACTGAGATCTGTATATATTTTCTTAGGAATCTGTAGGTTTCCTATGAAAATTAAAAATAATGTGTGTTCATGTTAGCAATCATCTACAAATAAAATAGCATATTCTAGGGTAACTAGATGACCATTTTGTAAACTAGTAATGCCAGGAGATTGCAGTGCCTGTTTATGCTTGTTTGGTCATGTTTGCTTTGATAGAACCATACTGCTTTGTGATGAGCTAATAAGCACTGAGGCATATCTAACGCATAGATCATGTATTCATGCCCAGTAGTATTCATGTACTACTCACATTGTATAATGTGAGTTTTGTGGCAGGTAGTTCGCATTCTATTAGCTAACATTTTTTTTTTAGCATCTTCTATGTTCTAGGTAGTGTTCTTAGTACTCTTCATGTATGATCATGAATCAAAGTTGATATAAGAATTTGTTTTAATCCTCACAGACCTGTGAGATATGTGCAGTCACTATTCCTGTTTTACAGATGTGAGCACCAAAGTACAAAGAAGTTAAATTTTCCAAAGGTTACACAACAAATAAGCGTTCAGTTGATTTTCATATACATTGTCTGACTCCATAGCTCCTAACCACTCAGTTATGCTGCCTTACTACTGTAGAGACAAGTTCTTGGATAATTGCATCACATCTGACATAAAGTATAGGCATTCCAAGCTTAAAAGAACATATATATTAGCAGTCAGTACTGTGTTCCTGTTACGTTAATTTGTTGCTTGAATAGTATTGGTTTTGTGGTTTGTTTGGAATTATTTTGTACGATTTTACTGTTACATGAGTTGTTATAAATAAGCCCTAGGAGTTTTGTCCTAGTTTATGTTTATATGTATTTCAATAACATTATAATACAAATAATTTAACATTCAGAGATTACAACAGTGATGCTGACATAAAGGATTGCTTTTAATCCTTCGGAAGTCAAAGAACTCTTATAATACACTCGAATACATATTGATTTATTTATTATACAAATTCAGAGCTTTATATAAAGTGTTGAATTTCCTTAGGGCCGGCCCGGTGGCGCACTGCTACAGTGCGCCGCTTGTGAGCGCGGCGGCGCTCCC
>NW_007739885.1:8291-9150 GCF_000696425.1 Galeopterus variegatus
GGTCCTTTAATTTCTTTTAACTTATAAAGATTTACTCTGCTTTCAGCAATATTCTGTTCATTTACTTTCTTGAAATATCTTACTGGAGAATGGTAACTTGACTACCACTCTACATTTGTATAGGACTTTAATTTAATATTGTAATCTGTGAACTGAAATAAAGACGTTCTGATGTTTAATAAAATCTTCTGAACTAATTTCTTATTTTTTTTTTGTCTGGAATTTAGTGGTTCCTGAAACACTTGAAATTCTAAAGAAAATATTGAGTGTATATACATTTCTCTTAAAAGAGGTTCCATACTTTTGTCATATTCACCTAGGGCTTTTGTATACAAACAGGTTTAAGAATTAATGCTCAGTAAATGAGGCTAAGCTTCAAATGTAATCTTAGAAAAGCTGTGGTCCACTAATAAATGTTTTCTGAAAAGTTATTTTGTTGTGTGGTGTTTTGTGATATCACTTCTGACACCAACAACCAATTAATTATTCAACAGTAATTGGGTGTCCGACAATTCAGTTCAATTCTGCACTAACTTGTGGGCAAGTTAAGGACTCAGTTCCATAAGTCTGCCCCACTGAACATGTCAGCTGCATATGGTGTACCTAGGCTACCCACACTTCTGCCTGGCTGACCACAAGTTTGGGGATTTCCATGGTCCCCCTCAGGTTGGATGATTTTCCAAAATGACCCACAGGACTCAGGAAAGTACTATATTTATAATTACAGATTTATTATAAAGGATACAATTTAGAAACAGCAAAATAGAAGAGTTTCATAGTGCAGGGCATGAGGAGTGAGATAGGATAGCACAGAGCTTCCATGCCCTCTTCCAGCACATTGACGTGTCTACCAACCTGG
>NW_007739885.1:9409-13515 GCF_000696425.1 Galeopterus variegatus
TGGTTTTTCTGGTGACCAGCTTCTGTCCTGAAGCTGTCTAGGGCCATTTTTCCCCACTTCCTCTCATTGAGTCACCTCATTAGCATGTAAAAGATAGTAAATTCCAAAGGTTTTAGGAACTCCATATCAGGAACTGAATACAAAGGGCTGACTGGTTTGCTCACTTGGTTGGAGCTTGTTGCTGAAAATGCCAAGGTCATGAGTTCAGATTCCCATATTGACCAAAAACAGACAAACAAACAAACAAAAGGAGGAACTGGACACAAAGAACAAATATTTATTTTTTATTATACCTCAATTGTGTTGCTACATTTCCTCAAATTCTATATAAATAGTGAATCTTATTGAACAGTTTTGGGTTTAAGTGTATGTGACATTAAAACGTTTTATATACACATAATTTTCCTACAAACATTTCTATAAAACATAGGTTAAAATGATCAAAAATACATTGACTTAAAAATTTTAATTTTCATTGTTTCATTGGAAATCTTTTTATTGTATATTGTTAGGCTTAGTCAATGGAACAAGTTGGCCACTAATCCAAAGCAAATAGTATATGTTGCCAAACCAAGAGAGGTCAAGCCTCTGCTGCTCAAATGTCTAAAAAATCTCTCACGCCAAAGTTTACAGTGTTAAAGATTAGCATTTGTTTGGATGGCCATTCAAAGGACCCATGGTGGCTAAAGGAGCTATAAGACCAAGGACTACCACGTAAAAATCACAATCATTTATAGAGCAAAATCATGAGTGGGGGTCCTTGGGAGTCATGCGTGAATCTGATTGGTGGGCAGTGAGGTCATCGTAATTATTTCTGGCATCCTGGCCAAGGTCCTTGTTGGCTCCCCAGAGTCTGGAGGTGTACAAACTTCAAAGTGGGTTTGTAGTTGTTACCTGCAAAGACAACTGAAGATTGGCTTTATAGATGTTATCCTAAGCCATAAGGCATTTATTTAAGGAACAAACATCCTGACTTCTAAATCAAGTCTTAGCCTAAGGGACAAACATCCTGACCTTAGGAAGTTTGTGTTTAATCAACTCTACTCATTATTAAGTCAATTTGTTACTCTTGGGAATCTAGCCCATCCTGCTTGGTCAAGCAGATTTTGCTCTCTCCCCCTTCCTGCACTGGAAGTCTGCTCTGATGGGTGTTGGTGGAATAGCCAGGGGAAATTGGGGTCTGTCCCCTGGTTTCATAAATTCACTTGGAAAGGACATAATTTACTAGACTTGAATATCCTTTTTATGAGTGGGTTACCCTGGAGGTTTATTTCTTCCTTTTGGGTATTTGTATGCTTGGGTGACTCTAGACTGGTGGTTCTGGGATTTTGTCTCCCAGGGGACATTTGGCAGCGTCTGTTTGTCATTTGTCACAACTTGGGGGTAGGGCTTGGTACTGGTATCTAATGGGTCTCTAGATGCAAGAGATGTTATTAAATATCCTATAATGTACAGAACAGTCTCCCAGAACAAAGAATTGTCTGGTCCAAAATGTCAATTTTCCTGAAGTTGAGGAACCCTGCTGTAGGCCAATTTGGGAATCAGCAGTATTTAGATGGTATTTGAAGCTTTGAAGCTGTGGGACTAGATAAAGTCACCTAAATTTATGACCTTTTCTTCAGCTCTGGAGCCTTACCCACTTAATTGATTCTATACCTTTTTGATAGATATGGAGAAATCCTTCTCATCTCTTTCCCCTAATCATTTACTGAGAGACCAAATGGCAACCATCCATAAGACCCAAATATGGTTGTTAGCTAATCTACTGTGTGGTTTGAAAAAAAATCCTATAAACCTATACTATTTTTTATATTCCTGAACTCTTAATGGAGGACTTTCCATACCTCTGTTGAAAAGTATTTGTATCCAAGATGAAAAGAGTTCTGGAGATTAGTTTGACAACAATGTGAATGTACTTAACACCGCTGAACTGTGTACACTTAAAAATGGTTAAGATTGTTGACTGAAATTTAGGATGTCGAGGCAGAAATAATTTTGTAAATTTTACTGGGAGCCTAATATGAGGACAGGCCCGGGAGAGAGACACCATACAAGAGAGTCAGAGAAGTGGTCCGAAGTTTATTACAAATAACAAAGGCTTTATAGACAGAAAAGGCTGAAGAAAGCAGAAACAAAGGACAAAAAGCAGATTGGTCATTTCAGAGTTTCTTTCCTTATAAGGTAGGGCAGGAAGACAGAACAATAGGAAAATAACTGACTAGTTAACATCAGGTTACATCAGGATATCCCTTTGGTGTAAGGATTGAAGCTGAGGGAACTTCGTTATCATACCCATTGAAAATTTAAACTGGCCTGTTCAGGGGAGTTGGCTGTTACCTCTTTCTCCTGAATTCTCAGAAGATCAGACCACAACCTAAGTGGCATGGAACTTAGCAGGGATGACTCCATTTTCATTTTTAGTCTGGTCTATTGGGGACTAGTACAGGAATTTAGTCCTAAACAGTGGCCTCCAATCATTTTTATTTAACAGATGATGAATTTTGTGTTACATATATGATATCACAATTAAAAAAGTATATTTGTATCCAGTTCTTCATATTTTCTCATGCAGCGTTCCAGTGTATTTTTCTAGGACTTTTGTTCTCAGTTTCTTTCACTGTTTTCTCTTACTCAAGTGTTTATGATCTCTCAGGTGATTTTTCATTCTTTTCCAAGTGCCCCTTAATTTTTAAAGTGTACAAATAGCCTTCACCTTAAAGATAGGACAATATCAGATTGGTATGGAAATACTAAAACATTTTTTAAAATTAATTATTTTTTGCATTCTAAGATGTTGCTAAACAGTTGGGGGAGAGGGGGATAGGGGGAAAGGGGAGGAGGATAGAGTGGGAGGAGGAGGAAGGAGAGGGGGTGTGGTGGAGGCCCATGACACCTCCTTGTTCCAGCAGGGGAGCCCAAGGGGCTTCTAGCAGCAGCTCGGTCATGGCTGGGCTGGATGTGGACTTCAGCAAGGGCATGGCTGAGGCCCTTGGACCCCTACTGCCCCAGCTTGGGAGTCCAGGACACTTCTGGTGGTGGCCTGGTGGTCATTGCTGGGCTGTATGCAGATATCGGCAGGGTGGGGGGGTAGGCATTGACTGAGGCCCTCAGCTCCCCACTGTCCTGGCTTGAGAGCCTGGGGTGCATCTGGCAGCAGCCTGGTGGTTGACTCTAGACCAGATGTGGACATCGAGGGAGCGTGGCTGAGGCCCTTGGTGCCCCTTTCTCCGTCTTGGGAGACCGGGGGACTTCTGGTCCTTATAGGTTATATAGGTGTTCTTTGATAGTAGACCTTTATTAGTTAGTATCAAAACTTTGTCTCAGATCTGTAGGTTTTTTGTTTTTTCTTTCCATTCTGTGTTGAATTATTTGCTATTTCCACCATTTAAACTCTATACTGTAACTGTTTTGTTGTCCTAAGGTTACTTCTGAAATGGGGGAACTTCCTGTGGAAATCAGCACTTGAGCCCTGTGGTTGAGCTGAATTGCTGCTTTGCTGCTGATTCTCTGTGGAAGGCTTTTTGTGCAGCTCATGTTTTAATTGTTGACCTTCTAAACACTCCAGGTCTCCTAAGTTCCAGTACACCTGGGTTGTGTGGAAAACTCTGGTGTGGGCCTGAGTCTTTTCAGCAAAGTGCACCCCCTGCAGTTCTATATTCCTGACCAGTCTCTGCTGAGTGGTCCTGTGCTGATTGGAGGGCAGATCAACTGTCCATGCTGTGCCCCAGTGTTCCCCTGGTGGGCCCGTCTCCCCCAGCCCCCACACTCCAAATACTTTCCATGCGGCAGGCCTTGCCTCTGAGTGGCTCCTTTTTTCAGTTGTCTGTGGCCCCTCACTCCTATGTAGGTCCACAGGAACACTATTAGTTGTCTTGCTGGCTTAGAGGGCCACCAAGGCCTTCTTCTCCCCTGCAGCCTCCAAGCAACTTCATGCAAAGGACACAGCAGTGGCTTTTGCCAGCTCTTGCTTCATGTGCTCACCAGGGCCAGCCTTGAAGTGGTTGGGGCTTGAAATGGTAGGAGCAGTTCTTTCTTTCTCTCATCATGGCTTCTCCTGCCATCATGAACTCTGTAGCCCTGTCTTCCTCTTCCCCTGAGCTCTAGCG
>NW_007739885.1:14162-15374 GCF_000696425.1 Galeopterus variegatus
TGGCTTCTCCTGCCATCATGAACTCTGTAGCCCTGTCTTCCTCTTCCCCTGAGCTCTAGCGGCCCCAGCTTGGCAGTCATTGCTTTTTAGTAGTTGTAAATTGGTTGGTTGTGGTAGAGGGTGATGCTGGGGACCATCTATTCCGCCATCTTGATTGGAAGTCCTAGTGAAAGTATAAAATTTGGGTTTTAGCTAATTAAAATTGATAGAAGTATTTTACTAAATTCTCAGTTTAGGGAACTATATGTAGTTCCAGAACCAGATATAGTTCTGGTTTTGAAAAAAATTGTTTAGCTTCAAAATGCTTTCAATATAAAGTATACTTATTATTTTACGTATTGCTTTTCTTTCTTTCTAATAGGCTTTCAAGGATATGCTGTATTCAGCTCAGGACCAGGCACCTTCNGATAATATATACTTACTTTATATTTTAAACTATATTTTTCTTTTGTCTAGCTCACCTTTACACTGTGATGGATCTTTTATTATATCCTTATGTCACTGTAGGACTGTGAATCACAGATACTGGTTTAGTCAAAGTTTTTCCTGTGTCATGCTTCCCTCCCCTAATATGTTGTTTTTCCTTCCCTCTCTCCCTTCTTCCTTCCTTCAGTTCATCATTAGTTTGGGCAGCACAGCTTTTCCTTCCTATTTGTACCATGTCTTTAGAGTGGGACTAGCAAAACAGTGGAGCATGTTTACTGTGGATATCTGTGTGTGTATCAGCATGTTTATGTATGTATGTGCACAGTTTGGTGGTCATAAAATGACTGATCTGAGGGTAGTGGTTATCTCTCCAGTTATCTTTATTGATCGTTCCTTTTCTGTTACCTCAAATTCTGCTCACCAGCTCATTCCTTTTTTTTTTTGTTTGTTTGTTTTTAATTTTTTTGGCAGCTGGCTGGTGTGGGGATCCCAATTCTTGACCCTTGACCTTGTTATAACACTGCTGTCTAGCCAGTTGAGCTAACAGGCCAGCCCCAGCTCATTCTTTATGTGATTAAGCTTTGGTAGGTTTGGAAAGATGCAAGTTAAAATTGTAGGAGTTCTCATGTCAGTAAATAATTAGGAGTGAATTCAACAATTATTCTTGAGGGAGTGTTCCTTCTGAGGCTGGGTATTCTTTTAAAATTTCACATCAGATTTTTTCAGGTGAGATGAATGTGAAAAGTATATGCCAATAATATTCTAGATTGTACAGAGTAATATCTT
>NW_007739885.1:16492-18174 GCF_000696425.1 Galeopterus variegatus
AAAAAAAAAAAAAAAAAAAAAAAGGACATAAAAATGTGCTTCCTCCAGGCATCTTAAAATCTTTTCTTGTACTGTTTTAAACTGGGTTATTGGCAGTTAGGTATTAGTTTTATAATATGTTACTGAATTTTAGACTATAATTTAATCCCCTAATATTTAACTTGAGACAGTTAAGATTTATCAAAATGTTTGTTTTTTTATTGGGTTATCTCTTATTTTATGTGCCCTATAGAACAACTCCTTTAACTATTTTAAGAATGTATGAAAAATTAAATTACATGGAAGTTAAACTGATTCCTTGCCTTGTGTAACTTGCTTTAATATTGGTTCTAAGATAGGACTACTTTTTTTTTTTTTAAGTTTTACTATCCGATTTGTTGCAAAGATACTCTGAGATATGCCGAAAGTTATGATACTTATTCATCTCCTCCATGCAGGAGCATGTTCCTAGTAAATTTTTTCATTTATTTTCAGCTGTTTTGGTAGAAAACTAAATTCTGTGAAAGTATGCTCAAAATGAAAAATATAGTTAAGAACTTTTTTTTATCTCATTGCCCAGGGGCATTGACTTCTTTGGACCTTGTTATTNAGTTAAGAACTTTTTTTTATCTCATTGCCCAGGGGCATTGACTTCTTTGGACCTTGTTATTATAGAGGAAGTATTATTGTAGGCTGATCATGCAGGAGCTATGTGCAGCTTTCACAAGTGAAATATTCTGTACTCATTTGTTCTTTCTACTTTTATGTAAACATAACTATAAAGTCATGTAGTTCTTATCTGCTTAAACATGAATTTTCCTCTTTTGAAGCACTGGAAAACTGAGGGTATTGGAAAGTGGTATTCTATGTAGTTTCGAGGTTAGAAAAAGTTATTGAAGGGACTGTAGTTGTTCTGTCATTTGCATTGTGGTTTTATATTAATTTACTATCTTTGTATTGTGTTATGATCATTTCTGTATTTTATCCTTGCTATTCAGTTTGTATTTTTAGGCTTTGGGTTAGCAGTTATTTATAAAATACTAATGTAGCACATGCAGATTATCAACAAAGTCCAAGATAGGACTTTATTTTTTACTTCTTTAAAAAAAAATGTAGAATGCTTCACAAATTTGCACGTCATCCTTGTGCAGAGGCCATGCTAATCTTCTCTGTATTGTTCTAATTTTAGTATATGTGCTGCTGAAATGAGCACTCAAGATAGAACTTTAAACTTTTAACGTTTTTAAAAGGAAAAGATATTTGATAGGCCTGGATTATGTTTTGAATGTTCTTTCTCTCTTTACTTCATTCTTTTTTTTTTTTTTTGTCTGCCCTTAAGTTTTATTAGACATAAAACCTTTGGTGCCAGACAGCAAGTTTCTTATCTTTAAAACCTGAGTACACCATAAATTAGTGGTTCTCAGATCTATCTCATATTTAACTCAATAACTTAACTCACCTGGGGACCTTTCCTCCCCTCCCCCAGACTATTTGAAATAGGATCTGGGAGTGAAGCACAAGCATTGGTATTGATATTGGAATTGATATTGATTGGTTGGTATTGATTTTTTTTTATGATGTCCCCAGCTGATTCTAATATATAGCCATATATGAGGGTCCTTCAAAAAGTTCATGGAAAGACTGTATTATCTTTATTTCTGTTTTTCCACAATCTTTTTGAAGTGCCTTCACATAGCCAAAGT
>NW_007739885.1:19686-22640 GCF_000696425.1 Galeopterus variegatus
GTATGAGTCCATGCTCACATTCTTTTGAATAGTAATTAACCAGTGGGTTTATAGGCTTCTTAAGTTCATAGATGTTTATTTTATTAGTATAAGGGAGTATTTTTTTCTTGTTTTAGTGTCTTGAGGACATTTATTTTTAAAATAGGTATTGTGTTGAATTGAATCTAAGTAATAGCTATACCAAGTTATTTGAATATGTTAGATGGTTATAACATAACATCATTATTAGAATTAAGAAATATTTTTACTGAGTTATTATTTAAGAAGGGTTATAGTAAAATAAGTAGCTTCATCATATTTCATGCTCTACTTATTTAAGGTGGAATGGATTTAAAATTATAGTGAAAGAAAGGTGACTTGAAATGGATACTGTAAGAGTGAAATGGGGCTGGCCAGTTAGCTCAGTTGTTAGATCATGATGTTATAACATCAAGGTCAGATGTTTGATTTCCCCTACTGGCCAGCCTCTTAAAAAGAAAATGAATAAATAAATAAATAAGAAGAGTGAAATGGTTTGTTTGATAAAACTGTATTAGATAACAGGCACAGTATATGAAAGTTTTTGTTCATAAGAAGTTAAACACAGACACTTTTTTACACTAGTGAATTGTTATATTCTTCCAACTTAGTAGGGCATTTCAAGATGGTGCCTTTATTCTTCACTGATAAAGTAGACTTATTCCAAATTAAAGGTAAATCAGCCAAACAAAATAATTTCAATGTAATAAGAAATTAAAGAGTACTTTAAGTTATTTTTTATTACTTAAACAAACACATATAGATTTGTGGTTATTTTGTTTCATCCTTTGAGATTGAATTTCATGAATTACTTACATATTGCGCAAAAGTCTCTTTTTTTATTTAAAATAAATGTCTTATGATGGTAATTAAGAAGTGTTCATATTCTGAAATAATATAGATAAGAATGCTTAAAGACTTGGGCTGGCCAGTTAGCTCCGTTTAGAGTGTGGTGCTGATAACACCAAGATCCAGGGTTTCATACCTGTACCAGCCAGCTGCCCCCCCCCAAATAAGTAAATAAATAAAGACTTATTCTCAGGCATTCCTTGTCAATTTACATCTAATCTCCTTTGATATGTGTCATTACCTACTCTTCTATGTAATCTGTTATTTTTGTGTAACCATTTACATTTGGAAATATTATATGGCTTAGAAGACAACTTAAAATTGCATGTTAAAGATTATACAATGTGTTGATTTTTTAATAATGACATAAATAACTAAAATTTTTACTGTTTATTTTGTTATCCTTTTCTGCAGAAAGAATTGTAGAATACATGGCAGTAGAATAGGGTATTAAAGTGACTAGAATTGTGGATTTCTTTTTAATGTGGAGGGGCAGGCACACACTTAGAGTCCTTAGAGTCAAACTTTCATGGAATAATGTTCTGGTTTTGAGGAATTNCACACACTTAGAGTCCTTAGAGTCAAACTTTCATGGAATAATGTTCTGGTTTTGAGGAATTTTTGGACAGTGATAAAAACCTTTAAATGATATTTTGTTTTTATAATTCCTGGTATCAGTGAGGATAATTACCTCTTGGTATTTGTGAAAGATTAAATTAAACTGCAAACTAGAGATTCCCCATCATTGAATCAGTCAGTCACACCTCATCAATCAGGATTGTTCTGAGGCAAGACAATTTTTTATAGGTATGAAAACAGAACTCTTAATTGTAGTACCCATTTGAGATTAGAAATGTCAAATTTTCAGTAATACAGAACAGTGGAAAATATAAATTGACACATTTTTCACCTTTTCTCATGCTTTTTCCCCTTCTAATTTAGTGTCTCAGTAACTCTGGAATTAATCTACTGGGATAAATGTTCACACCTTTTTTTGTTTGTTTGGAAAACTGTCTGCCCTCCCCCTTTCCCAGGATATTTCTGAAATCAGATACATATAACTTATATACTATGTTTAATTAATCTATTTTAGATTTTACTCTGAATTAATTTCAAGGAAAGCTTCAAATTTCATTTTGCCATCCTCTTTTTAAAATGTAATATTTTTTGTTTAGAAGCATTCATGTTTCCCACTCTTGTGATGGAAAAATATGAGAATCTGACAGTCAGCCTAGGTCACAGAATTAAGAAATCATCGACATTTATAATTGAAAGGAACTTTAAAAGATCCTTTTGCCTAACTTTTGTTGTAGATTTGTGTGGTCTGAGACCACGTTAAGATTGCATGGCTCAGTAATGACAATCAGGATTACTAATGCTCTGTGTGACAACAAAAGAGAATTCCAGAGATTAAACTAATATTGAAACATAAAAAGACTTTTTAAATATTGATTTAGCATTTTTCTCCAAATGGCATTTTTGAATAAAATTTTTAATTGGACATTTCCTTGAGTCTCAGTATTTTTAAAAGATTTAATTTTTAAAAGCATTTCTTTGAATAATACAGGACTATTTAGCTTTTCGCGAAAAAGCTAATTGTATCTTTCAATCAGTCTCTCTCTACTACTTTTTTTGTTACTCCACATAGTTCCCAGAAGTATTGGGGAAGGTTTAAAGAATTAGGACATATTATATAACAATAGTTATAGAGCTAGGAATAGGGGAAATGAAGATAAAGTAGTGACATAAAGCTAGAGTAAATTTAATACGTGCAATAGATAGAAGTCATAAGGATCCTGGGAGAGAAAAAGAACATCGGGTAAAAACTAAAGAAATCTGAGTAAATTATGGACTTTAGTTAATAATAATGTGTCATTATTGATTCATTGACTGTGACAAATCTACCATACTCATGGTATGATGATAATGATAGGAGAAAATGGGTGGAGGGTATATGGGAGCTCTCTGTACTATCTTTGCAACTTTTCTGTAAATCTAAAACTATTCTAAAGTAAAAAACTTATTAAATAAAAATGGGTACCATAGCATTTTTTGTAATTGCCAGAAGCTAATTGGAAATATAACTC
>NW_007739885.1:23083-33400 GCF_000696425.1 Galeopterus variegatus
GAGCTAGGAATAGGGGAAATGAAGATAAAGTAGTGACATAAAGCTAGAGTAAATTTAATACGTGCAATAGATAGAAGTCATAAGGATCCTGGGAGAGAAAAAGAACATCGGGTAAAAACTAAAGAAATCTGAGTAAATTATGGACTTTAGTTAATAATAATGTGTCATTATTGATTCATTGACTGTGACAAATCTACCATACTCATGGTATGATGATAATGATAGGAGAAAATGGGTGGAGGGTATATGGGAGCTCTCTGTACTATCTTTGCAACTTTTCTGTAAATCTAAAACTATTCTAAAGTAAAAAACTTATTAAATAAAAATGGGTACCATAGCATTTTTTGTAATTGCCAGAAGCTAATTGGAAATATAACTCTGAATTTTCTAGATTTTAGAGGACAGAAGAGAATATGATTTCAAAATTCACATTAAGGTGTACTGTATATCAGTTCCTCAGAAAAGGTCAGCTATAACTGAATGTGAGATTTGAGAGAAATTCTTTTTTTTGGACCCTCATGAGGAGTATCTTGTTTGTGTGGTGAATTGTATCTCCAACAGTAATTTTACAAAAAGCATGACAGTGATTTTTTGTAAGGTGCTTCTTATAATTCAAGGATGTAATGTGAAAACGTATAACAGTGGTCTACAAGTCCCTAAATAAGTCGGTTCTGTGTCCATGATCTCACCTTCTACATTTTCCCCCTCCTTTGCTAGGCTCCAGTCACATTGCCTTTTTTTCTGTACTTTAATCAGACCAAGCCTTCTCTTGGCTTTAAGGATTTGCTTTTGCCCTCTCTTGAGAATCATTAGATTATTCTATGGCCATGTACTTCTAGAGGCCTTCTAAATCTCAATCTAATGTAGCCACTCAGTCGTTTTATATAACATCACCTTGTTTTATTTATTCCTTTACATAGCATTTGTCACTTTTTTGTGTGCGTTTTTGTTTTAAATTTTTTAATAAATTTTCTCTCTTTCAGGAATGTAAGTCTGAGACCAGGGATTTTGTCTTTTTTTTTTATTGTCTCATATCTAGTATCTGAAATGGACATGTAACTTACATACTTACTAAGCACATCAATGAGTAGGAGTAAAAATGAATCTTTCCCTCAAGACCTTGAAACTAAAGTTTCATGTTTTTTTAAATTTTAAATTTCTCCTTATCTATCACCTTTAGATGTAGAATTTTACCTACCAGTTAGATAGCTAAACATATTGTTTGTTGTTTTACAATGCTGACATTTAATTTCATAAGGTATAGTCTGAGGTGACACGTAGCATTCTTTAAAATGAGAGAAGCAGATGATATGAGATCCTAGTTTGAAAGGGTTTTTGTTTTTGTGGCATTGTGTTATTTTGATGCCAAGCCATGCTGAGACGCTGTATTTTCTAAGCTATTGAGACTATATTAATTTTTCTAAGATATTAAACCATCTCTTTTTGTGTTTTTTTGTGTTTTCTGTGTTTGGTAGGCCTTCTTTCAAAAATACATGAAATAGGCATAGATTTGAAAGATCTATGTATATATCTACTCAGTGGAATGTATTTTTTAGACTATTTGAATTAAAATGGGAAGACCTACTACTTGATTTTCCTTTTACAACTTGCTTCTCTTGTTATCATATAGTGCATTCCTTTTGATGGGGAGTATACATAGCTAATGTTAGCTTAATATAGCTCTGATTCAGTTAGTACAGTTATCTGTCTTTCTGAAATTGAATGAATAGATACAGTTAAGGACATAAGTAACTGACAACCACAGTAGTCGGTGTTTTTCTTCCATTTCTTCCTTAGTCTCTCCAACCTCTCCCCAATCTTGGAAATGGGTTTTGTTGGAACATTTTGGCTTAGGTTCTCTCTGCTTATTCTACTTAGTTAGCAGATGTGCTGCAGTCTCCCTAAGCTCCTTAGAATTCAGCTCGTAGTGCCATTGAAGATGAAAATATGCTTGTAAATTATTTATTCTGATTATACGCTTGAATGGACAGGGTCCACTTCAGGCATCTCCCACCTCACCTCTGTCACCAGATCTTTGTTGTTTTAACAGACGTGAGCTTGCTTTTTAGACCTGGAGAATGGAAGACTGAATTGCATTTCTAAAGTTTGTGAAGTAGTTTTTCCATATATAGGATTACTGTAAATATGTACATTCATAATACATTACTTTTTCATTTTATTTTATAATCTTGTCGCCTTCCCCCAGTTTTCCATTTTGTTACCCTGCATTGTTATCTCTAAAAACATTATTTACATGACTTTTTTGACCTAGAAAGAAAACCATTTGATATTTATGATAGGGAAAGCTATATCTAATTGCTTCCTTTTCAGCTGGGCAGTGGCAGAGATTAGCTTTTTTAAGTTCCACTTTTCTGTTAGTGTTTTGTCAGTGTGGGGTTTTAGCCATTTATTGTGTTTTAAAAAATCCTTCTGCTTGAAGTGGGTTAATGTTGCATGGGAAGATTATAGTAGGGACTATATTAGTTAGTTTAAGCCCCAAAAATGAAATGCTAGATTTATTTGAGCCACTGCAACCCTGTTTCGAGAGCCATAGGTAAATACAGATGACTAAGAGTGGAAGTTGAGATAAGAGCCAAGCCAACACAATAATCGTTGTCTCTTTAAGAATGATATATATTATTCATTATTAACTTCCTTTAGAAAGGATGAAAAGAATTGATTTATATTCAAAGTCATGTAATGGAGTTATTTCTTAAGTGTGTGCCTTATTGATCTCTTGTTTTAGTTTATGTTGGAAAAGGATTGCATATTTCTTTGTTATGTGGAAATGACAACTTGTACAAAACAAGTATTACCTTCATAAATGAATTTTCTGTATTCTTTGAAGATGCCGCTAACCTTGACCTAGTTCGAGGTTAATAGGAAGGTATGCTTCTGATGAACAAATAGCATTGCCCTTTGAGTTAAAGAAATATCTACTTTTCTTTCACAGAAAGAGAATTGGATATAAATTAATGCTCATTCTTAGGACATTGGATAATGATATAAATAGGAAGTAAAATTATGTCTACCGAGTGAGCCACAGGCCTGCCCGAAGGTATGCTTCTGATGAACAAATAGCATTGCCCTTTGAGTTAAAGAAATATCTACTTTTCTTTCACAGAAAGAGAATTGGATATAAATTAATGCTCATTCTTAGGACATTGTATAATGATATAAATAGGAAGTAAAATTATGTTATAAGTACAGATACAGTGTTGAATATCATACAGGGACGACACTGGAAGAAATGAAGAAATGTTTTGAAAACAGGCTTACAATCTTTTCTATGTGACACTGCAGAGTATTTAATGTATCTTCAGTGTTTAAAATTTTCCCTTGCTTATAAAAATAAATAACATAAGGTTGCCATGTCACTTGTCACACAGCACTATTTTTTAAATTATTATTATGTTTGAGGGAAAGTCATTGAAGGGACAGCTACAAAACATTAAATCATGAAACAGAAAAGCTCTGGAAATTATTAGTGTAGACACTACACCATAGAGGAAAAGATAACATACCAGATGAATGAATCTGACAATTTCAGATTGAACTTCCTAAACTAGCTGTCTTAGTCCTTTTTCTGCTGCTGTAACAGAATACCACAGGCTGCATAATTTATAATTAACAGAAGTTTATTTGGTTCATGGTTCTGGAGTCTGGGACGTCCAAGAGAATGATGTCAGCCTCTGGTGAGGATCATTCCATGGTGGAAGATGGAAGAAAGTGCATGAGACAGAAAACAAATGAGGACTGAACTTATTTTTTATCATGAGCCTCCTCCTGCAACAACTAATCCACTCCTGAGATAACGATAAGTGGAGCCCTCATGATCTAATCTTCTCTTAAATCACCTCTTAAAAGACCTACCTCCCAATGCTGATAACATTGGTAATTAAATTTCAGCATGAGTGTTGGAGGGGATATTCAAACCATAGCATTAGCCATTAGAAAGCTGGAACAATTGTTAAAACTTAAAGTTGGCACAGTTTAAAGTAAGGGAAGTTCATCTTTGTGCTCTCTTCATTTTCTTTAGGCAAAGCCACCTTAAGATGGGCTGTGGGTTAAATGTGTCCCCCAAAAGTTAACGTATTGGAAACTTGACCTGCATTGTAACAGTGTTAAGACAATGGGAAATCCAATTATGGTATTCGAAAGGTGGGATCTTTGAGAGGTGATTGGATCTTGAAGACTGTGATCTCCTGAATAGATTAATCCATTCATGGAGTAATGAGTTATCATGGGCATGGTTCTGATAGATTTATAAGGAGAGTGAGAAGGTTAGCTGGCTTGCTCAGGTCATTCTAAGTAGAGAGTCACCACCAAGAAGAAGGCCCTCACCAGATGTGTTACCTGGACCTTGGACTTCCCAGTCCCCAAACTGTAAAAAATAAATTTCATTCCTTTATAAATTACCCAGTTTCAGGTATTCTGTTATAAGCAACAGAAATGGACTGATACAGGTGTTTAGTGAAGAAACAACAGTGAGAAAGGTAGAAAGAAGTGTAAGAAGTTATGATCAGAGAATAGGAGTTTTCTAGCATCCTAGTGCTGGATATATATACCTCATTGAATAAAAGAAAAGTTCCTGCCCTCAAAATGGAAAAGATGCTCTAAAAATCATTTAGAGTAGCAACAATTTCTAATTATTTGAGGCAATATAAAGAAGGAAGAGATAGTCAATAATTGAAAAAGTAGATAATCTCAATATCAGTTTCCTGTGGCTGTTGTAACAGTTTGCCACAAACTTTGTGTCTTAAAACAACACAAGTTTATTTTCTCACAGTTCTGTAGGGCCAGAAATCTGAAAACAAGGTGTACAGGGCTGTACTCCTGGAATTCTGGGGGAAATTTTGTTTTTTGCCTCTTCCTGCTTCTGGTGGCTGCTGACTTCCTTGGCTTGTGGCCACATAACTCAGTCTTTGCCTCTTCACCTTGCTTTGTCCTCTGTCCTCCTTTATGTATCTGTAGATGTTTGTCATTGGGTTTAGGGTCCACCTGGATAATCTAGGATGATCTCATCTTAAGATCCTAAATTACATTGGAAAGACCCTTTTTCCAAATAGGTAACATCACAGGTTCTAGGGATTTGACATAATTATCTTTGGGGGGGATGGGGAGGGAAGGGACACACTTTTTGGCCTACCATATCTTTAAATCTAAATTTAAAGAATTACACTTTAATGTTCTTTCTTCAAATTGTGAACCAGAGCTAGAGGTCCAAATGAGGCTTTTGCTTCAAAGGAGGCCTACCTACTGTGTCGTAAAAGGAGCAGTCAAATCCTGTCAAAGAAAAATTCTGGTATGACTCCCAGAAAGTGAAAAACTGGCCAGTAGACAGATATTAGACAGGCTTGAGTGTATAAAATATAGTAAAGGACCATTTATCTGCTCGTAATGGGAGTTACCTGCAAAATATTTCAAATTATCTCTCAAATTCTTCCTTATTTTCAGTATCCTTCCTGGGGGAAACAAAAAAAGCAAACCTCTTCCTAAGTACACAGGTTAAATGTCCCTCAAATTTTTTTTTCTATTGTAGAAATTTTCAAAGACATACAAAAAGTAAAGACAATGTATAAAGAACCTTATCTACCCATCACTCAGCTTTAACCATTATTAATACAATGGCTTATCTTGTTTGACGCAACCCCCAATTTATTTTGAAGCAAATTCCTGACATTTTGTCTGAACATATTTCAGTATTTATTTCTAGACGAGAGTCTTTTCACCTCCAATTATCAAAATAGGATGATCACATGTAAAAATATTAACAATAATTTTTTACTATCATTAAACATGTGACAAGGTTCACATTTTCCTTATTGTTTTATATATATTTTAAGGTGTGTTAATTTGAATAGGGACCCAAACAAGATCCGTCATCCAATATATTGTGATTGATTAATAGGTCTCTCATTTTCCATTGATCTGTAGTGGTACCATCCAATATGGTAGCCACCAGTCACATGTAGCTGTTTAAATTGATTAAAATTATTTCTGGTCCTCAGTTGCATGACTCACATATCAAGTCCTCAGTGGCCACATGAGGTTAGTGGCTACCACATTGGACAGTACAGACCATTTCTCTCATCTCAGAAAGTTCTGTTTGTCAGAACTGACCTATAGGTTTCCCCTCCACCTCTTTTTTTCTTGTAGTTTGATTTTCCTTTTTATAATTTTGTTATTATTATTTGGTAGAAAAAGTTGGCTTGTTTTCTCTTTTCTTTTTTTCTGCCTCCCGGAGTCTGAAATTTGCTGATTGTACTCCTGTGATGTACCTTAACATGATTTCTGTTCTGTTTTTCCTGTAAATTTGTAGTAAACCTAGAGATTTGATTCAATTGACTAAATATGATATATATATATATTTTTCCCAAGAACACTTTATAGGCCAGTGTGTACTTCTATCAGGAGGTAGATATGTATAATATCAGATTGTTTCTCTCTTTGTCATGTTACTAGCTGTTGATGATCATTGCCTAGCCCTGTATCCATTAATTCACTAAGGTTTACAAAATTGTGCTATTCTAGTGCTCCTGTGTTAATTAGCCAGAATTATTCTATGAAGAGAAAGTTCACTTTGTCAACTGTTTGGTTACTCTTAGATACAGATTGTATAGGAAAGATACTATTTTATTCCTTATGCTATTCTTTCCCTTTATTTACAGTTTTCAAAATAATACTGGTTCTCTAACATTTTCGAAGATGACCAGTAGAATTTTTTAAGTGTCTTAATGAATTCACATATTTAAATATATTTGGTCCAGTGCAGTTATATTCTTGTTAATGATCAAATTCTCATCTTTGGTCAGTGGGAGTCTCTTCCAGTGGTTTCCTCATTCCTTTTGATATGATCCTAGTAGTCTTTGATAACTTCTTTTCTATCAGATATGACAAAATTTTGCAGACTCATCATACATATTTCCAGCCTGGAGCCTGGAAGTACCAGTTTGCCAAGGAATCTTGGTTCTTTTAGTGATGACCATGGAGTTTTACTTCCTTCAGAAGCCACATATTGTGCACTGCTTTGGAAATGTCCTTGCTACTGGGTTATTCGTTGTTTCAGGCTTTCTTTTTCACTGGACAGAAATGTATGTATATATACCCACACATACACACACTTATAAATATGTACGTGTATTTAAAGACAAAAGACTTCATTCTTTAAAGCTTAGATTCTTAGTACGTATACTTTGGATTTGAAAATGTGTGTCTGCTCTAGCTGAAAAGATGAGCTGTGATGATTCTTAGGACTGAATCATACTCTTGGGCATGGCAACCACAAATATTACTCTGTGGGATTCGACTGTTGGGAGTAAAAATCTACCTATATTGATTAAAATTCATTTTCTTAGTTGAAGGTTGAAAGGTGAAATATTGTTTATCACCTAGGAGACTGAGTGCCAATTTGTAGTTCCTGATGAGAAATTGACCAGCAATGTGCTTCTTAACAAGACGTCTAATCAGTGAGACTGAAAAAGGAAACTGAATTTATATTGGCGTGTTATCACATGCAGTTAATTTTGCATAAACCCAAGGCTCATGAATCTTATTTGGGGTTGAAATGTCTGTACTCTGAAACAAGGCATTGGAAATCTAGTGTGATAAAACATATTTAAGAGTTTCTGTTGTTCCACAATTGCTGTACAATTCCAATATATACTCTTATTAGACTCTCCACAAAGGAATCTTTTCGTCATTACAGCAAGGACACGAAAGAGCTAATTTTTTTTTTTTCCTTTTTTTTTGTGTGTTTTTTTTGTGTGTGTCCGGCAACGGATCGCAACCCTCAGTGTTGCACCCATACCGGACCGGGACCGGCAACGGGATTGCAACCCTCGGCGTCGCGCCCGCACCTCGCTCAGCCAGTGAGCGGGAACTGGTCTGTATGTGGGATCCGAACCCTCGGCGGGAGCACCGCCGCACTCCCAAGCGGCGCACTGTAGCAGTGCGCCACCAGGCAGGCCCGAAAGAGCTAATTTTGTGCATTCCTTTTACAAAGGACAGATGAGAGTAAGACAGTTTATATTGAAAGATATTATTTTTATTTTTTAATATAGGATCACTAGTATGTTAGTAGAATAATGTTAGTAGTATGTTGTCATCTTTCTAAAAGACTACAGCTAATTTCGACTTAAGGAAAAATATGATATAGTTCACTCTTGACATGGTAAATAAATTCTCAGCAGAGAGGAATTTTTAACAATACAAAAATAACACAGTATATTAGGTAGATATTTTCAGGAGCAGATTGTTCACAATGACCATAAAAGAATCTTTATAAATGGAGTAGTAAGAGAATGATTAATGGAGAAGGTAGGATTTGAATTGGGTCACGAAGCATAGTTAACATTTAGGTAGCTGTCTGAGAGGGCCTTCTAGGCACAGAGAAGCAATAGGACAAACCAAAGGGGTGTAAGTACATGAGACATTCAAGGGAGATCCAGTAGAGCACTTTAAATGAAGCAGAGGGTTATTACAGGGTAATAGTGAGCTGTAAGGATGAGGCTAGATTTCCAAGGGGCTTAAAAATTTAAAAAGTTGAACTTCATTTGGTAAACCAGTATAATTCCTGCATTTGGGTTATTAGTTTAGTGAAGATTGAATTTAGAGACCTTTATGAGTTCTTTGTTCTGGTTCAGCAGTATCCATAAACACATAGGCTTGGTGTTGTTTTGAACTGATTTCACAGTTAGAAGTCCAGAGAAATGTGGGTTTTAGGTATGGTAGCATCAAGTCTCCAGCTCTGCTTTTTTCTTTTTAGGATTCTCATAGTTGTTTCCTCTTCCAAGTTGGGGTCCTCCAGCATCTGTCAGTAACAATTAGGGCAACATGCTCTGATTGGGTAAAAGTAGATTCATAATTTTTAATTAGCTACACGACTCAGAATATGCATAGAAGCATTCTTTTTTTTTTTAAGGTGAAATTCACATAACATAAAATTAACCATTTTAAAGTACACTAAAATTCAGTGGTTTTAAGTACGTTCACAGTGTTTTGCAACCACCAGCTCTATCAAGACATAGGTGCATTCTTAAGTGGAATTTACTTAAGCTGAAAACAAGGTTTACTATAATTTTTTTACATATGTTTTTGCTTGCTAATTTTTCAGTCTGTATCACTTGTAGACATATATTTCTTTTTNGATGATGATGATGATGATGGCAGTGGTATTTCTAATTAGCATTTCTTATTTAGGTCTTTTAGAATCCCTAGTGAGAAATTTGAATAAAACAATAGGTAAAAATTAATTTAGAAAAGCTGAATAGACTGTTTTAAGGTACTGTGTTCAGTCAGTATGGTACTGTGTTGAGACTCATTAGTAAAAATGAAGTTGAATTGAACATATATTACAAATATGAATTTTTAGAATTATCAGATGGATGTAATGACTAGCAATAGTTTTTGCCTACTGTTCTTGTGGACAGTAGCATCTGACTTTTCCACTCATCTATGATTTGCAAGACAGGTTCTAAAGAATTGTCATCAGTTTCCTGCTTTGGTTTCATTTAGTATACACAGTGATTACTTACTTTGTGTTTGAGGTGATGAAATGATGAAAAAGTTTGGAAATAGTGATAATGTCCATACACTATATTATAAATGGACTTAATGACACTGATTTGTACACTTAAAATGGTTAAAATGGTAAATTTAACATTATGCATATTTTACCACAATAAAAAAAAGAAGAAAAATCTTATCAGTAAATATACATTTCTAGAATGCTTTCTTATTAGTTCTGAAATTTTTTAATGGAGATTGTATTGCATAGTGATTTTTAATCCTATGTTCCTAGCATAACTGACTTCTATTGTCAGCCCTAAGTATTAAAAAAAAAAGAACAAGAAAATGGAACTCTGGTTATGACTTTCCTTAAACATTTTAATGAATGTGTTATTTGAAATATTATACAATTAAAAATTGCAAACTAGGGATGGTAGGTTAGCTCACTTGGTTAAAGGATGGTGCTGATAACACCAAGGTCAAGGGTTCCGTTTCCCTTACTGGCCAGCCACCAAAAAAAAAAGAAAAATTACAAACTATTTCATAAAAGTAACATTTAATTTAGTTTTGTTCGTTGTAAAATTAAACATTTGTTTTTAAACAAAAATTTCCCCCCAAGTGAAATGATGTCTAATTTGCATTTTTAAAACATAATTTTTTTTCAGGCTCATAACTTTATTTTATATATATATATGTATATATTTATTTATTATGAATATTCATGAGATACAAAGCTGATTGTCCCCCCTCCTTCCCATGATATGGGGGCCAGATTCATACTGGAGCCATATCCATTACCAGAAATTA
>NW_007739886.1:0-33390 GCF_000696425.1 Galeopterus variegatus
CTTAGAACCTCTGCTCTCCAGTTGCCATCTCTTTCAGCATATATTACATTCTCTAACAGAATATTTTAAATCTAATTGCCCAATTCCAGAAACCATGTATGGCTTCTTTGAAATAAAGTTAATTTTTTCTAAATAACTAGGAGCAATGACCTCTACTGTGTATGTGTGTGTATTTTAATTGATGGGTTTTACCATTTCCTTCTTAGGAAAATTTCAGCAGTTCATGAGATAACAAGAGCCCAAAATACCATTTTCCACCTCTATAGAAAGTGGTAGATATACCCCTCCATTCAACATTCCCTGCCAAGGGCACTTAGAACCTCTGCTCTCCAGTTGCCATCTCTTTCAGCATATATTACATTCTCTAACAGAACATTTTAAATCTAATTGCCCAATTCCAGAAACCATGTATGGCTTCTTTGAAATAAACTTAATATTTTCTAAATAACTAGGAACAATGACCTCTACTGTGTATGTGTGTGTATTTTAATCATTTCTACTGTGAGTAAAATGATATCAAACAGTATCACGTGCTACAGAGAAATCTTTTGTGAAAGGAAGAATCAAGTGATGCAGGGAACCTCATTGTCTTATTTTAAGAAATTGCCACGGCCACTCCAGCCTTTTCCGTTTATCTACTACAAAGTTTGACCTCCTTGGTTTGAAGTCCTTAGGGTTTTAAGGGCATATTGAATGGGAGAAATAAAGAATGGTGGAAATATAAAATTACTGGTATTTTTAAAAATGCATTTAACCATTTCAAAGAGCTCCCTTATCATTATCTCATTTCCTCATTCATTCATTCATTCACTCAATCATTTAACAGAAAACTAGAGCATCTTCTGTGGGCCCAAATCCATGGTACACACTTGGAAGTAGACATCTGGAAAAACCTGTCTCTGTTTCTAAAACTTCCCATAGCAGGACATGGGTGGTGAGGTCCTTACATGTGCTTTGACCAATGAGTCTCAAAAAGATTAAGCCATTTACCCAAGGGACCAAGTCGTTAGTGCCTGATAGGGCCGAAACTTCAACTAAGTTTCCTGGCTTAAATGAGAAACCCAGAAATTTTTAAGGTGGTACATTTAATAAGTGTTTTGTTTGGCATATAACCCAAAATATTGATTTTTGAGCCAATTATGACCCAGATGGATAATATTAGAAGAGAAAAGAAAACGAATTCCCACTTGTGTGTCCTCCCTCAAGGAGTGTTTTTCTCTAACTTCATTCAACTTGAGTGTGGACTCCTCTGCATGTCTTAGCTGCAAACACTTTAAATCTTGGTCACTTTTTCAGTCTTTTATTTAGAAGAACCCTGTACATTGCTCTGCCATTAAGATTCTAATGGTCTTTGTGTATTTATCATTCGTTGGTTATTTGTTCATTCCTGGTTTGTTCATTTTAAATATTTGAATAACTGGAATAAAGTTTGAAGCTTTTATTCTGGTAAACGTATTTATCATTCGTTGGTTATTTGTTCATTCCTGGTTTGTTCATTTTAAATATTTGAATAATTGGAATAAAGTTTGAAGCTTTTATTCTGGTAAACTCAAGATGGGTTTCAGATTTATGACATTATCATTCTTATGGAAGGCAGGACAGAAATGCCTGTTCCAACAGGTTTTCTGCCCTTTTAGCATATTTGTTCCTGAAAACCGCCTGCTTCCAGCCATAGCTAGACCATTTATGTAAAACACCGGGGAGAATGTTCTTCGTTGTTGCTGCTCACTCAGGAACTTTGTTTTAGTTCTTGGTAAGAGTGGGACCAAAGTTAGACCCAATTTCATTTTATCCACACCTGGGTTTACCAATGGACAGAGACAAATTGATTAATTGATAAATTGATTACTTCCTCTCCACTCCCACCTTATGAAAGCATCTAGCCAGGTTTGTTTATGCAACTTTTAGGAGATCCCTGAGCAAACTGGCTTTCACCATAGCCAAGGATCATGATGCCCTCTGCTTTCCAGACTTCTGGCCTCCTGTTCATCTACACTGACCTCAGGCTGTGCCTCTAGTCCTGGTTCTACATCTCTCCTCTTGATCCTGCATAGTGAGTCTTCTGATGGATCTGAGCAAAGGTAAATTGAAAACCTTCTGGAAGGGATTCTCCATTCTAGATGCCATTAAGAATATCCATGATTTATGGGAGGAGGTCAAAACAGCAACATTAACAAGAGTTCGTAAGAAGTTGATTCCAATCCTCATAGATGACTTTGAGGAGATCAAGACTTCAGTGGAGAAAGTAACTGCAGATGTGGTGGAAACAGCAAGAGAACTAGATTTAGAAGTGGAGCCTGAAGATGTCACTGAATTGCTGCAATCTCCTGATAAAACTTCAACAGATCAGGAGTTGCTTCTTATGGATGAGCAAAGAAAGTGGTTTGTTGGAATCTACTCCTGGTGAAGATGCTGAGAACACTGTTGAAATGACAACAAATGATTTAGGATATTCCATAAACTTAGTTGATAAAGCAGCGGCAGGGTTTGAGAGGATAGACTCCAGTACTGAAAGAATTTCTACTGTGAGTAAAATGATATCAAACAGTATCACGTGCTACAGAGAAATCTTTTGTGAAAGGAAGAATCAAGTGATGCAGGGAACCTCATTGTCTTATTTTAAGAAATTGCCACGGCCACTCCAGCCTTTAGCAATCACCATCCTGATCAATCAGTAGTCATCAACATTCAGGCAAGACCCTCCACCAGCAAAAAGATTATGACTAGCTGACGACTCAAATAATCATCAGCATTTCGTAGCAATAAAGTATTTTTAAATTAAGGTGTGTGCATTGTTTAAGAATGCTATTGCATACTTAATAGATTACAGTATAGTGTAAGCATGACTTTTATATGCACTGCAAAACCAAAAAATTTGTGTGACTCACCTTACTGCAATTTCACTTTATTGTGGTGATCTGGGGCTGAAATTGCTATATATGTATTTTCCATGGTGATAGTGATTATAGTCTCCACTCTATAGATGAGGAAACTGAGATCCGAGGAGGTTTTATGACTTGCCCAGTATCTCATCACTTACAAGTTCCAGACCAGGATTTGAACCTTACTCCAAACCTATACTCTGTCTAGGATAGGCTGCTTCTCACAAGACCTGAGCTGGAAGTATACTCTTGGGAGGGTACACAATAGGAGGAGGGGCACTGGTATCCATGGAGTGCATCAGGTAAGGAGCTGGCCTCAGGAAGGTGCAGCATGAGGTGGCATAGTGTCCCCAGGGGCAGAAGAACAGGAATAAGAATATGTGGAGCTGCAGTGGACAGAGAGAAATCTGTCCTTGGTTCCCAGGAGTTGGAGTCCAGAGTCAGACTCTAATCCTGGAAGACAAGGGCGAGACCAAGGCAGACTTCATGTGCTAAGAGCAGTTCGTAAAGATGGACAACACAGTCACTGGGAAGCAGAGCTTAGTCCTACTGGGGGACTTGGCTTTGACGACTGTCAGGATCATACTACATCAGTGTGAGTCCCTTTCCTGAAGACAGAGCTATGAAACTCCTTCAACACACCATCTTGTTAAGCTGCAATAAAGGAGACTATTTCGCTTTCAGCCCTGCTCAAGAGATCTCCCTGTGATTCCTTAAGTGGCACCCAAGAAGAGGTGTTGGGTGCTCTCCATTCCACATCCTTACCACCCCTCTACAGGCCTCAGGACCACTCTTGGCCTTAAGGAGCTTAACATTCTTCTTGAATGTTGCGAGTGTGTTGCCAATAAAGGGTAGGACCAATGCATAAAGGCTTGGGGTATATACTGAGTCGCTATGGCTGCTATTCAAGAGACCTTTTCCCCAGGAATGTAACTACCATATCTCCTGATGAACAGGGCTTCCTGGAAAGGTGCTGTCTTCTCCTGAGTCCCTCTGTGTTTCTCTCTGGTGTGATCCATCCTACATCAGGACAACCCTCATCTACCCTCTGGAGAAGTATTCCTATTCTTCAACTATTCCTCCTCAATTCTACTATTTATAATAAGATTTGCTTTTGTTGTTTGAAATTCCTGGGCTCTTGAAACCCAGAAAAATTTCCTGAAAGGCTATTGTCTTTGATTCAAAGTCTAAAAATCAAAGCTGAAAACATTTCACATTTCTTTCTGTCTACATTTCTATAGTTATAGCCCTACCTAAGGGCAAGGTGTCTTGAAAGCTCTTCCTGCTTTGTGAGTACTAGGGAGAGGTTAGGTTCAATTCATTGCCGTGGAAAGACATGGGTTACTGTAGTATCACCTCCACACAAAAGATGCATCTTAACTATGAGATGAACCCCCTTTCAGGAAGATTATTGTGTACATTTAGAATGCATCTTGGATGAAGCAAATTCTGCAGATGGGGTACAGTCCAATGGCTGTAGCTCTGAAAACAGGAGGAACATACATCTTCAGCTAGAAAATATGAAAATACAGCAGCCTTTAGCCAGCCTTCCTGAGCTACTAGGGGACAGGAGTAGCACTGCTGTCTGTCCCCTAGTAGCTCAGTAGAGTTTACTGATCGAAAACTCAGTGAATTACCCTGTCACTCCTTAATCCAATCTATACACTTGCTTCAATGTGCTTCTTAATGTTTACCAGGTTTCCTTAAATATCTGTGTGGCAGGCAGAGGATGAGGAGAGGAGTTACTTTCTCCCTGAAGAAAGGTCCTTAATCAACTGTCAGCTCCTGAAGAACAGAAAGCCATCGTCAAACAAAATGCAATAGATGTAGTGTATTAGGCGAGGCAGCCCCATTTTCAATGGTTGTATAAAAAATGTTGGCTTTGGGGGATGCTGATTGCTTCCAGTGTAAGTGCTTTTGTTCAGTGCTGTTCCTGAGTTGGCATCTGCTTTATCTCTAGGGGTATTTCTCTCGCTTGGCTTCAATACATCAATTTGAAGCTGACTGGAATGGTTTTGTGTGAGATAAAGTTCCCATCATCACACTCTCCCCTTATCCCTTGTGGGTGGTGACAGGCTGCTGAGGGGAATGTTCAGCAAAGATGCTATTGGACTGCTCCATCTCCTGTTGCAGGCTCTGATTTTTTGAAGCCTCAGGTCAGGGCTTTGGAAGATCCTCAAACAGTGAAAAGAACACAGGTGCTGGGCCCCACCAATTGGGTCATGGTCTGCCACTTGCTATAAGTGAAACTCTGAGTAAATTTCTTATAATTTTTTGAGCCTTGGCTTTCTGACCTATGAGAAGGGAGACGAACTTATTGAAGGAGATATTGATATGAGGTCCAGGAGAGATATATTAGGAGGCAATCTGCCATGCTCACCTGAGTCAGAGGTTTCATTGGTTTTGGAGGCTTACTGGAAGGCTAGTGAGAAGTTGGGATGGGAGTGAGACAGTGACCAGGTTAGAAGATACTCCAGCGTCAGCCAGGAAGAACAGAAGAGGTTAGCATGAAAAAGATATTCAAGCCTGGAGGAGAACGCCTGGGCCCAGAGCCTGGATGTGTGAGTAACCATGTGCTGGATGACATTTGTTCATGAGGACTTAGGAAGCCCACCCAGTACCCTGCTTAGACAGGTGCATTTCTTGTGCACTTATCTTTATCATGTGCTTTGCCCGCCAAGGATTCTCTATTGACACATTCTGGTCTCCTCCCAAATGCAGAGAAGCCATGCCATTTGCACTATTTCTTATGTCTTTTAGTTCTGCAGTCTGAAGCTATGGATTGAGACAAGAAGGAAAGGAAAATGGTGAACCCTGAATTCTCCTTGTTTTGCAGCTGGAACATTTCCAAGTTTTTTTTTTCCAGCTTGTTCTCTGGCCCTATGCAAGTTGCCAACAGGAACCCTAACCCACAGGAAACAGGACCTGAAGATTCAGGGCACTTTGACATTGTTCCCATCTCACATCTGTGTCTCTCATCTGTATCCCAGATTGCTAATCTAGAAAATTCCACGTAGATCCGCTGGAAAATGGTGAACCCTGAATTCTCCTTGTTTTGCAGCTGGAACATTTCCAAGTTTTTTTTTCCAGCTTGTTCTCTGGCCCTATGCAAGTTGCCAACAGGAACCCTAACCCACAGGAAACAGGACCTGAAGATTCAGGGCACTCTGACATTGTTCCCATCTCACATCTGTGTCTCTCATCTGTATCCCAGATTGCTAATCTAGAAAATTCCACGTAGATCCGCTCATACTTCCATATCAAAGTGTGCATCCATTGGCATTTAAACTGATGAAAAAAGAGGTTAGAACACTCTCTCCTTCTCTTCTCTTCCCCTTCCTCCTCCTCTCCCAATTCTCTTTTTCTAGCATCTTCTAGACATTTGTTGTGTATAAACTAAAATTCTAACCCGCCCAAAATGGTTAACTTTCTGGAACAAAAAATGATCACTGAAACGTGTCTCAAGAAGAATCAAAGGTCTTGAGGACCTCATGCTCTCAGCTGTTTGCTGCTGGACAAAGTGCACAGCCTCACAGCCCCAGTGCCTTCCCTTCTCTCCTTCTGCAGGACCACTGACATTTCATCTCCATCAGGCCCTTCCCCAGAGATGAAAAATGGAAAAGGGAAAAGACAAAAGAAAAAAAAATCTAGAATAGAAAACAAGCTGATTTGGCTATTTATTTAATAGCCTTGGGAAAAAGAGATCTAAGTAAGAAAAAAGAAATTATACCAGGTTAGTTAAAGGACAGTTTCTCAAGCCTTTGGGTGTCATCTTTCCTTCTTTTTTTATCCCATCCCTTATTAGCCAAAATAATTGAGCCAAACGTTAGACCAAGGTGTTTAAGAGAGGTCCTCTCAAGCGAAAGACAATTGCTGGTTTAGAGTTGGCTTGAAACAAAATCCATTTTTAAAGAGGCTGCATGTTGTGGTGCTGTGGTTTTCTATTATTCTGGATCAGGAGATGCACTTTAAGAGCAGAGTCTAACTCAGAACCTCTACATGTTGAAGCAGGGATGGGGGCGGGGGGCAAGTGGCAGGCAGCATGTGGTCTTTTCAGCGTAGCTTCCTCTAGTTCTTGGTAGAAGCCCCTGAATCACCAAAGAAAAAGACTCCAAGGGCCACCAGATCACATTGCTTTGGTAATTTTGTGGGCTTTGTGGTCAGCCAGGCCTGGGTTTAAATATCACCTCTGTCATTCTACCAGTTAGAATGCTTTTAACTATAAGTAATAGAATACTCAAGTGTTTATTATTTTTAATTATTAAAATTCCTATGAACCCAGGTTCTTTCATCCTTTTGCTCCTCCATCCAAGGCATGTTGGCTTTCATATTCAGGCTGCTTACACATTGCAGTAACATGGCAGCCACAGCACGAAACATTATGTCCTCACTCTCCTGTGTCTACAGGAAGAAAAGAGGTTCTTATATTTGCTTAGCTATTTTTTTTTTTTTTTTTTAGAATGGCAAATATATTGCAGAAGCTCCTCGACAGACTGCCCCTGCTATAATTTTGGCTGGTACTAGATACAGGCTCACCTCTAAACCAATCACTGGCAAACCAGAATGAGGTTACCATTTAGGGTTTTAACCAATCAGGGTTCACCTCTGGGTGGGAGCCCACCTTTCATGAGAACCCTGCCTATTGGGTAAAGCTGTAGCTCTGTTAGCAAGAAAGAAAGGAGGAATAGCTGTTGGACAGGCAATCAAGTGTTTGGTGATCCTGAGCCTCAGTTTCTTTATCTGAAAAACAGGGAAAGCAAAACTCATCTCATAAGATTGTTGTGACGATCAACACAAGATTAAGACAGATCTGTAAGATATTCAGAAAAGATATTTTTAGGTGTTGTCTCCCTCGTAAAATTTTGAACTGGCTGGGAGATTAAAGAAAGGCTTGTTCCTTTGTGCGTGAAATCCAACTACCTCCTTCTCATAAGGTACAGGATCTTCTGCTATCAGAACTAATGAAGCCACTTACTCATCTCTTCAAAATAGTAGATTCAAGTACGGCTTACTGAGTTACCAATGTGTTAAGTCCAGTGCAGTTTCAACCTTAGTGAATTGCTTGTCTATGAAATCAAAACTGAAAGATGGCCCACTATTCTGAGGGACAAAAATCCAAACAGTGACTGAGAAATTTTCACCTAATATGTGCATAATGCTGCTATCAATGCTCATCAGATCACATGTTCTGATTTTAAATTGACAGAGTATGTTCACTTTCCATGTTACAAGTTAAAAGACATCGTAAAAGACAATACGTTATTCAATTTTCTGAATTTATAGGATCACTCTTATAAATGTTTTTTTAAATCAACTTTAGTTATTTGACAGCCTTCTCTCCCTGAAAGAACTGAATGTCATATAAAATCAGAATTGCCCTAGAAAATTAAAAACGTAAAGTTACTCTAACATTGTATCTGAGGTTCTGCCAATATTCCTTATTTTATTTCAGTTATTTGACAGCCTTCTCTCCCTGAAAGAACTGAATGTCATATAAAATCAGAATTGCCCTGGAAAATTAAAAACGTAAAGTTACTCTAACATTGTATCTGAGGTTCTGCCAATATTCCTTATTTTATTTCACTGAGAAAATCTTAAGAAATATTCAGTGTAAATCATTATATTTAGGATACTTTATTACTAACTATGATCCCTTTTTGAGAAAACATGTTTTATTTCCTTCCCACCCCACCTCTTCATGGCATATCAGTGATAGTATTTGACAAATGAATACACTTCTAAACACCTATTAGAAAATGAAATATCCAGAATAGCTTAACTGGTTAATACTTAGAAAATAGTTTTCCTTTTCTGTGCAGCTGTAGAAAGCTGAAGAACCTACATTTTGCAGTGTAAACATGTTCACCCATGTGACTATTTAGAAGGTAGTTTGGCCACATGTTTATGGATCAATAATTATGCTTCCTAACAAAATCACTGTGGAAAAATGTTGGACACAAAGATATGCATCACGCTGTGCATATCTCTTTAAAAGAGCAGGCATTTGGAAGCCTGAAAATGTCCAGCAATCGAAAATAAGTAAAACTTAATAGAATCTTATGTACTGTTTAAAATATTTGTAAAGAGTTTCTTTAACAAGTTAAAATGTTCACATTAGAACATGAAGTAGAAAAACAGGATGCAAGATTTTATAACTATTAAAAATCAAGAACCAAACAAGAGTCTTTGGATAGGGAATTTTATAAAACAGAAGATACAAAAGATATCGAAATTCTACAGTGGCTGTGTGTGCATGACTGGATTGTGGGTGATTGATTGTTTTTTGCATTCCATTCTTTTCCATACCTTCACTGATCATCAGGTATTGATTTATCATTTTAAAAACAAACATTAATTTGTGCATTTGTTAAAATATAAGAGAGAATATACGTCTTTGCTGACAATAGCTAGAAAATCTTCTCAAAATTCCTTACATCTCTCTCTACAGAGATTAAAATGCTATCGTAACAAGCCGTGGCTCATTTTTCTCTACTA
Organism: Galeopterus variegatus; assembly: GCF_000696425.1. Classification (NCBI taxonomy): domain Eukaryota; kingdom Metazoa; phylum Chordata; class Mammalia; order Dermoptera; family Cynocephalidae; genus Galeopterus; species Galeopterus variegatus. The sequence goes on from NW_007739886.1 coordinate 9,378, forward strand.
TACTGCCTCATTTGGCAGGTTTTGAGATCCCAAGTTGAGGGTTAAGGGGCTTTTGCCTACACTGGATTCTATGATGTTCTGCACTGCCTACCTAATAAGTACTAGATTCCCAGTAAACTGCTTAAGTAATTCTATCCCTCTGTAATTTACCCATGAGTTAGCAGTACATTCTAAAAAGGCTTAACTAAATTTTTGGCTAAGTGATCACATGGCAATTCTTAAGGAAACACCATCTCCTGTGGTGTGTGTCTGTTAATGGCATATACAGGTTGCACATCTGCCCAGGGGCAGCTCAGCTCTCAGCAAACAGTGCTCACTGGGAACTAAGACCAGGCTTTCCACACACACATTCATGATGTACCTACAAATCACAGGTTCTCAAAATGAACAAAATGCCAACAGGAACCCAAATGGAAGAAATGTGATTATACTAAATCAAATGCAGTAAAATTTGAGGTAGCTAAACATCCCTCCCAACCATGCTCATCCCTTGCAATTGACGGGGCATTACCAGGTCATCTGTGCTTCACAAATCTGGGTAGAAAGACCAGGTGACTTCACATTAGTAATTTCTGTTTAAGGGGAAAATGATGGCTTCTTGTATTTGTGGCTCTCTGAGGAGTCTGCTGGAGGAGGAGATACATCTGGTGATTCTGATGCTGTCAAGGCTCCCTAAGTGGAACCTCCTTGCACATGACTAATGTGGGGATGCCACCTCATAGCTCACATGCTCTGTGGACACTGTCAGACAGAGGTTCTATCGCCACATTCAGTGTGGTAAGACTCTTGAGATCTCACTTTGTAGTTCCTTGTTAATACCAATTAATAATTTTAATGCAATTTATTCCATCCATCTATTCACGTATCATATATTCATTGAGCATCTGTTGCATGCTAGGCACTTTCTTGGTGTGGTGTAGGTATGGGCCAAGTAACCTTTTTTACTTTGTCATTCCTTCGTCTTGATTGCATTGAAGATGGTCCAGTCAAGTCTTGTGATGTTGCCACCTGTACTGGTCCAAATCCTGTGGTAGAACAAGGAAACCTGCTTTGAGGGATGAGACACCTGCTAAACCTCCTGGGACATCTCCATCTAGGAGTTTCACTGTAGTTTTGCTCCATCCATTGCCTGCTCATTTACTTATTGATGATGAGGAATGCTGCTGCAGATGAGAAAAAGGCTGTAACTCTCTTAAAATCAATTGAACTCAATGTAACCCATGGGCAAGTGTGATTGTATCTGGAAATGTGCATGCTGGAAAAAATTTTTTTAAATGCTATCCTTTGAGTGTGCACACACATTTCCAGATACAATCATGCTGAGATGTAATCAGGAGCACATGAAGCCACTGTCAGATAGTATCAACCTAATCAAAATGGGGATTTTGAAAAATCAATAAGGATTCTAGATCCAAATTTCTTTGTTACTGGCTAAAAAAAATGCTGAATGCCTTATAATTTACATAGATTCATTTTAGCATTTAAAGCATCTATTTGTTGTTTCTTCGACAAATATTTATTGAGCATGTATCACATGGCAGATTCTTCATTAGACACTGAGGACATAGCATTAAGGAGATCAGATATTGCTTATTGTTTTCATGGAGCTTAAAACTTGGTGGGGGCAAAAGCTTAACAAATAAGCATATATAAATAAGAAATTGTAATTAAAGTAAGGACTATGATGGACTTCAAACATTGCCTTTAGCCATTATTTTTATCAATAGATTTTCATGTGTTCTGGTTTGGTCAATGAAATAAAATATCCAACTTCTGAAAAGATACATAGTCTCTACATATTTTTCAGGCAGACAATTCCAGGCTTTTGAGGGATCTGAAGTCTGCAACAGTTTAGATTCAGGGATCCAGCACAGCATAAACCCACTTAGGTGGGTAGGTCAAGGAGGTTTCCCAAGAAGAGAACTTTTGGTAGCAACAATACAGCATAAACTGGTCCTATGGTGGCAGAAATCTCAGGGTGTCCACTCTAGAAATTGCCCTTCCAAGCTTATAGTCAAGCAGGTGGTCATAGGCACAGAGTAAAGGACCCTGGTCTTCCTGAAGCTATCCCAGCCTTACCATCACTTTGGCCTGTAGAAAAGTGTCTGATAATCTCCTGGAGCTTTCCGCAGGTGTCAGCCTATAAGAGCTCAACGCTGTCTGCCCTCCAAGCTATCCCAGCCTTACCATCACTTTGGCCTGTAGAAAAGTGTCTGATAATCTCCTGGAGCCTTCCGCAGGTGTCAGCCTATAAGAGCTCAACGCTGTCTGCCCTCCAGGATAGCTACTTGACCAAAGTTGCTCATCCTTGCCATCATCTTTGTTCAACGGTGGGCATCCTTGGTGTTCTAGACATTCCCTCCAGCTCTCTTCTTTTATGGCTCAAATGGGCACCAAGAAATATTAGCAAGCCCATTGCAGAAGCAGGTGCTCAACCAAGGAGCATGGTCCTTGTCTCTCCGTCTTGCCAGCCTTACCAATCTCTGATAAGAGCTCTTCTGCAGCTTCTCTGCCTCATTGAATTTGTGGAATGATGAAGCTCTACCTCCCTTTGAGGGGGGAAGAGGAAGTCACCGTACTTCCCATTAGCCAGGAAGTACAATTCCAGTGTTTCTTGGCTCTCCCTTCTTTGCTCTCCAATCTTAAGCTTTTTTTGGAGGCAGTGACAGAGATTTGGTTGTCTCCTCACAGAGGGTGTCTGTCCCCTAATTCACTACTATCTTTAAAATATGGAGTACTTGATATCTGCATGCTCTGCTTTAGGTAATTCCAGGGCAAAAGCAAAGGGCCCATTCCAACTCACTTCACATTTGTAATACTAACACAAACTTAGGAATTCAATGACTGCTTGTGACCACCTGCTGGCTGGGTCAGTGCACAGAATACATTTTGTGCTGTGAAAATAAACAAACAAAAAACCCTGTAAATATAGAAAGCGAATAACTTGAAGTTATTTAAAGGCTTGAAGTTCCTGCTTTGTTAAGTGAAAGCATCATAAACCATGCAAACTCATCTTGAGTGTTTTAGGGCCAGAACTCTGAGAATAAATTGAAGCTTTATCTTTGACCCTATCATCCAAAAAGTGTAAGTAAGAGGAAATCAGCAATGCTCATCTCATAATGAAATTCGAATTATTTGACTTTTATAGGAGGCTGTTTTAAAGATAAGACAGACAAATAATCACTCATAGTTTAACTCAAAATAGAGGAGGGGGTGAACTTCTTTCCCTCCCATTAGAAGCCACCATGTAAATCCTAGGAACAGCAAGATTGGTCTTCCAAGAAAGAAGCGTGGAAGGAAGTAAGCAGATAGGAATAAAGAAAGGTTTCTTGAACTTACAGTCTTTCCCGCCCTGTGTTTTCTTTCAGCTGTTCCTTAGCCTCTTGTTGACAGCAGGTCTCAGGTAATCATTTCTCTCTGGACATAATTCACATCTAAGCTCTTTATTAACTTTAAAAAAAAAGCCTGAATCTTTCCTTTTATTGCAGACCTACCATCTGTTAACCATCTTGTCTGTAAAAGTAACTGTTAGATTTAAGACACACATATTCTTCATACAAGCGCACACCCTTGTTACAGATGGCCATGTCTCATGGTTTTTCAGAGGAAGGGAACCTGGCACTAGGGTTTTCTTGACATCTTCCCATAACCCTGAGGGAAACAACCACCAGTAGTATTTCTCTATTTTCACTTGGGTAGCAAATTGATTTTAGGGTTTCTCAGATCCAATCCCTGAACTTGCCCTCTGATGCTGCATATTCAAGGAGACGATCTCTGAAGTAAACAAGTTTTCTCACCTAACACTAGGAAATCCTTAAGCACTAGAAAACTCCATGGGCAACAGAATGGGAGTACTGACAGCACCAGCTGCATATTCAAGGAGACGATCTCTGAAGTAAACAAGTTTTCTCACCTAACACTAGGAAATCTTTAAGCACTAGAAAACTCCATGGGCAACAGAATGGGAGTACTGACAGCACCAATGGATGAACACAAGCTCGACTGAGGTCAAGGCTTGCAGACATTGGATGAAAATCCACACCCTCAGGCCAGGTGTGGATTATAATATAACACATAAGTTTGCTCTACCTAGTCCTCAGTGCTATGAAATATTCTAATCATCTTGTTTCTAGCATATATAAAACACGAAGAACCTAGAATTTTTCTTGAATAAGCAAATTGCTTTGAGAGGGTTGGAGGTCTCCTTTCTCTTGAACCATGGCCAAGTTTGGGGCTTGAGTTTCTTTCCAGGGGACTCATTCAGTTTTCATGTCCAATCTGGTTGCACTTCAGGGAAGTGCAGCATTACATACATGGTGTAGAGGATAAAAAACAAGACAGAATCATCTATGACAGCAGAAGGAAATCAATTCCATTTTTTCCAGGCCTTTCGACAGCTGGTCAGAGAGAGCCATTGCCATCTTGCTTGAGATGAAATTGTTCAGCAAACGTCCTTCTGAATCCTTCTGATTTTTTTTTTTTTTTTTTTTTTTTTTTTTGCGACTGGCCAGTGCAGGGATCCGGACCCTTGACCTTGGTGTTATAACACCATGCTCTAACCAACTGAGCTAACCAGCCAGCCCTGGACTCTTCTGATTAAAGCAGTTTTTGCACAGTGTTAGCCAAATCTCAGTCAGTTCAAGATCCCATAAGTTCTGCAATTTCTTAAAATTGAGAGATTCTATTTGATACCAAAACAGCACTGGATGGGGAAAAAAAGATCAATGCAAAGGGCATTTACACAAAGAAGGATAGCTGATTCAATTTCCATCCCAATGGATAGATTCATTCTGGGCTCAGGATATTACATTCATGGCAGGATTTTTTTCAAGTCTCTACTGTATCTAGTTAAGACTGTCTGCTGGTCTATTTTATTCCCACCTCTCCTTGCAACATGAGAAATTGAAATTCTTGGCCTCTGACAGAATCTTTCGTTCTGGGCATCCTTAGTAACCTGTACAAGGCACCAGAAGTTAGGATTGGTTCTAGAATAAGGGGACACACACGTTCATGAAGATCAGCCCTTAGTTTTCTGCAGGAATGGTGAGAGTAGAAGAACATTGAAACTCCCAATGTACTAAAAATTGTTTAGACCTAATCACAGTGATAAATCTCAGCCTCCTCTTCTACCAAGCATTTGGATCCAACAGCTGCATTGACCTACTTTTCTTCCTCTATGTTTCCTTAACTAGACCTGAGAGAAGAAATAAAACAGCAAGACATCACAAAAGCCTAAGACCCAGATAATCCACAAACTGGATACTTAGTTTCCAAATAGAATAATAGGGTGGAAGCTCTGTATGGTAAGGGTACTTCACTTTCTGGATGCAAACACTCAAAACATGTTTCTCCTAAAAAATGTGAAATCTGAGTGTGGGTGTTTGAGGAGAGGGGATTTGGGGAATTGAAAAGAAATCTTCCTAGCTCAAAGTTGTCCTTTTGGTAGGCAGATTGGATCTGAAGCTGTTGTGAAGGAAAATTGTGGCTCAGGGAAAATTGTGGCTCAGGGAACATTGTGGCTGTGACTTTTTCTTCCTTTAAGTCTGACAAAGCATGAATAATATCCTCTCCTTGCCTGTAGGGGTTAGGGGCTTCAACTCTCTCCGCAGTTTCACTATCAGTGCCCCAGCCAGGCTGAAGGGAGCCAACTTGGCTGTTAGTGTGAAAAAATTCCACTCACAGGGCTCAGACAGGTCCAGCCCTTCTTTATTGAGTCTTTCTTGTTTTTTAATCAGTCTGAACTGGTTTTCTTCAATTTTCTTTAAAAGGCCAGTTCTAAATATATGTTGCAATATGATTTGCCACTCCTGGACAGAGGGTGAACCAAGTGATGAAGGATCTTTTCCTGAATATCTAAACGCAGTGTACACATGAACACCACTACACACTCTCGCACACACTTAGCACCTTTTATGCTGTGGTCTTGTACTATCCCATAATCAAAATGTCACAGATAAGTTACAGAACAAAGAGCAAAGTGGCATGAAGGAAAGAAGGAAGGAAGGGAAAGAAAGAAAGGGGGGAAGAAGGAAAGGAGGAAGGAAAGGAGAAAAAGAGGAAAGAAAGAAAGGGAAGGAAGGAAAGAAGGAAGGAGAAAAAGAGGAATAGAGAGAGGAAGGAAGAGACACTTCCTCTTTCTTGCACACATGTATTAATGCCCAGGTTTAGAATCTATTTTAATGTTTCTATTATGATTTACTGTGAATATAACATTCACAGGCATCCAGATGACAGGAAAAACTTACAGCCCTTCTTCAATAACATATCAAATTGTTTTTACTTTGCTCCATTCCTTTCCTGTGTCCATCCCAGCGCTGGCATGATTTTATCTGCCACTTAGCTTTGCGTTTAGATCAGCATTGCTTATGATGGGCATCACTGATTTTTCAGAACCAAAAAACCCTGATACGCACATTAAATGCTATGGTAAAATGTGTCATGAACATAGAAAATGAGCAAAACTGTGAAAACTGTGCCCTTTAGAGAGAGCATGTGACTTGCCATCTCATTATAGATATGATTTTTATCTGGATTTTACCATCATCATGAACATTTGTAGGGCTGCATCTAGTCTTTATAGTTCTAATTCTCATAGTATCATATTATGTTATCAAAGGACATCCTACTGACCATTCTTCTTTGGCAAGCACTGAAGCCTCTTCCTAGTGGTGTGCTTCTGCCAGCTCTTGGGAGCAGATTGTGCATATCCCTTCTCTAATCTGAGTTCAGCGACTTTAAATTGGTAGCTGGAAATTGGCTATGGCAGAGGTATTTACACTATGAAAACTGGCAAATTTTACAAGTTTACCAGCACCCCACTGCTTATTTCTAAAATTGTTGCCATTATAAATAATATCATAATGAATATCTTTGTCTAACTCTGTCAGTTTTTTACACTTCTGGCACCTAGGAGGATTCCACCATGGGGGAAGTGACAATGAATTATAAGAAATAAAGGCTGACACTTCTTGTGTATATATCATGTGCCAGATACTGTATAAACAGCCTTATTTAATCCTTAAAACAATCCTACATTCTAGGTATTATTATTTGTAATTTTACTTTACAGACGAGAAAACTGAGGCTTAAAGTAATTGTACCAGAGTCAAGTAGCTTGTCCAAGGCCACAGAGCTAGTGAGTGGCAGGACCAAGGTCTGTATGCAGATGGTCTGGGGCCAGAGGTCATCCCCTGAACCACTGAACCACGGTGCAGCCAGTAGCATTCCTAGACCTCCAGCTCTGAGCCTCAAGATAAGGACTTTCTGAAGCCCCAGCCTACCATGGTTCATTCTTCCCTGTAACAAGCCCAGTAGGACAGACATATTCTATCTGGCCACCCCGAAGCTTGACAGTTCTGGAGCTGCTAGTGCCAGATCCACTGAGGGTTGTCCGTTCTCTTCCTTGCACCAGTTTGTCCCCACAGTGAGTGAGCTGAAGAAGCTTCTCTCTCCTCAGATGTCTCCAGCACTTCTTTCTCGCAGTACTTGGTGCCTTCCTGATGATGCTGCTATCCTTCAAGGGCTCGAGGGTTTGCCTCAGCCTCAGCCACGTCACTTCCGTCAACTCGTATCTCTCTCTTCCATTTCTTCTATTCCTTAACTTGAGGGAACTGTAGCCTCTCCAAAAGGCCATCAGAAAACCTACTGATCGAGCAAAGCTAATTAGATTTACTGCAGTACAGGAGAATACCACCTTGTCAGAGTCCTGGTAGTGTCTCGATAGGGAAAGTGAAGGGGGGACCTTTAAAAGGTTTCAGGGTCAGGGCTAGGTGACTGAACGCAGGTCTTGCAAGGCAGAGAACTGGTTGGGTCTGGGGAGAGTTTATGATGTAAATTTTGTTCGGTGGGAACAGTAAGGTGAGCACTCTAAAGCAATTCTTGATAAACAAGTCTTCATAAATAAGCTATGGTGTTGGTTCACAGTCTCAGCCTCCAAATTCAAGTATTTCCTAAAGCGTTAACTAAATTACTTCTGTTTGCTCCCAATAATGTTTAGCACAGAAAGAGGAAAAATGCTTGGCTCCAGTATTTTTTATCACAGAGAAAGGAAAGTATGATATTTTCAGTTCTCAGGAGGAAGTGCGCTCTTTCTCTACTAACCCTTATGAGTTTCCAAACAAGAAGGAAGCTGCAATCCCTTTGTTTCTCACAATAACCTTATATTAGTTTTTTTTATTTGGTTTACCCTTTCCACTTCTCACTGGTCCTCAGGCTAAGAAGCTTGAACCGAGTTCCCTTGAAGGGAAGGTAAAACCAATGACAATACAAGGCATCCAAGTCAAGAGCTCTCCCACATATGGCCCACTGGTATCCTGGATTTAGGTCTATTCCACACTTTTCTGAGTGTGTTTCCTAGCTGGGGTGACACCCAGGACACTGACAGGAAGCAGTTAAACAATCTCATAGTTCCTCACTATGTCTAGTCATTGTCTTTCCTCATACGACTCTTGGGAAGCTGTACAAATAGGAACCCTGGTAGCCTGCCCATCCTCTCAGGGTTCTACTAGTGGATGCACAAATTTAATATTACTACTATATATTTTTTACTAAATGCATAAAGCAGTATTCTCCTTTTGCAATTTGATCAGAGGATAATTTCTAGAAGTGAGACCACAGGGCAACAGAAAACAAACATTTTCATGGCTCTTGACTTATATTTCCAGTTTACTTTCTAGAGAGGGTTGTGACAATTTATACAGCCAGCAGCAGTGCAGGAATGTACCATTCTCACCACAATATGGTTAGCACTAGATTTTATGTTTAACTTAATATTATTTAATTATAATGTTATTCAATTATAATACTGTTTAATTTAATTATAATATTGTTTAATTTAATAGTAATATTATTGCTCATATCTAAATTTTCATTTCATTGGTTTCTAAGGAGGTTTAACATTTGAACACATGGCCTTCATAACAATGATTAGAACTAAGAGAAAAGCAAAAAGAAAATTTCAGAAGCATCTAAATATGCCACACTAAAATAACCACTGTTATTAGTTTGATATATCTGTGAAAGTTTTATATATCATGATAGATCTTTAAGGTTTCTTTCTATAAATATGTTCTTTTTTCTTTTTTAGAACAACAGGGCTACACTGTTCAGCCTATTTTGAAACCTTCTTTCTTCACTCATTTACCCACATATTTTGAATGTTTTTCCATGAAAAAATACGTATCCCTAACATCAGTCATACTCACTGAACGTTATTCCATTGTTGTGAGACGGTGTTAATAGAGATGAAGAACGTTGACTATGGAGTCCGACTTCTGGGTTCAAATGGTCAAATGCCAGGTCAGCCATTTAGGAGCCATGTGACTTTGGGCAAGTTATTAAACCCCTGTGGTTCAGTTTACTGATCTGTAAAATAGAGATCATAATAGCATTGCCTCCTAGGATTGATATGGAGATTAAATAAATTAAAATTTGTAATACTTAAGAATCTGGCACATAGGATACATTTTATAAGTGTTTGCTAAAAACAATATTGGATGTACCATAATTATTCAATCAAACCCATATTATTGGACCTTGCAGTTATTTATTTTTTTCTTTTATTACAGAAAATTCTAATTGGCTGGCTGTTTAGCTCACTTTGGTGCTGATAACACCAAGGTCAAGGGTTTGAATCCCTGTACTGGCCAGCCATCCAAAGAAAAAAAAAGAGAGAGAGAGAGAAAGAAAGAAAACTGCTTTGAATATTTCTTAAGATAAAGTTAAGGCTTTTGTTACATATTGCTAAATTTTCCTCCGAAAAAGTATAACACACAGTCTAGGAAAGTGCTATTTCGTCCTCGGTGTTAGCAACCAATTTCCTTTAGGTCCTTCGCCTGCTTGAGACAGGTGAAGTCCAGGAGGTAAACAGATTTGATTGGAGAGCCAGAGGCACAATTTCCTGTGGCTTCTTTGTCTTGCCTGTCATGATCTTCTCATTAGCTGGCCTAGGGCTTTATCTGTACAGGGTACATCAGCCACTTAGGTGCTATTTCAAAGTGAGAAATAATAACTGGTAATATTGCATTAAAGGTTATCATTCACTGGAGCTAACTTACAATGAGACATCTCCAGAAATAAGGGAAAAATTTGAGGAACAGCAACCTAATTTATTATAACTGCACGTGAGCACAATGAGCTCTGTACAGGTTTATCATAATGTGCACTTAAGAAGGGTGTACTGCAGATCAGCTGCATCAAACGAAGGCTGCTGGAACGTGGCAGCTGTGGTTCATGGTATCTCAGTTATTAAGTCAGTTGCTAAATCACATTCATCATGATACTTTATTACTTTTCCAGTGTAAAGGGGAAAAGTTCATTGTGTGAGAGAATCAAATGCTGGCTGCTTTATCATAACTAAAGAAACATGTGACAACCCAGAATTTCTTGAGGGAATGTATAAGGGATCTTCAAAAAGTTCATGGAAGGTTTCAAATTATCTTTTAACTCCATTTTCCCATGAACTTTTTGAAGTATTCTTGTATGTTAATATACCTGGAGGAGATTCTAAATGGTCATGTCTTGTATAGAAAAGGTTGTTTTACTTTTCTGAAAGAAACCATTTTGTGGTAGATATATCCTGTGTTCTTTCCTGCCTTCCCCCTGGGAATCTCAGTGGAGTTGGTCTAGTGACTTCTGTGTGTGTGTGACATTTTTTCCTGCCTTGACATCTACAAGCTTTAGTTGTAATATCAAAAAGACCATAATAAGACTTTGTCCATTATAATCGGATCAGGGAAAAAATAATGTACGAACATATGTATAAAGTAAGGGGAAAACAGTTTGATTTTTTTTATATTACTACTTGAGTTTTCCTGCAGAAAGGAATGACATTGTACTTATCAAATCTTTTAATTTCAAGGAGTAGTTATCTAGTTCTTGCTTAATATTGTTCAGATGTCAGCTCTCTCCTATTCTAGCTACCCTCGTTCAGGTCACATGCCTGTCTTTTAACTTGTTAAACCCTGAAAGAAAAGTTAGAACATGATCTCGTCCTTCTATCCCTCTTAAGTTGCTCTGGGGAAAAAGTTTGAATAGGGAGATGGAAACTCATGGTCCACATGAGGCTAACCTCTGTCCCTGATACACTTTCTCCCCAAAGCCATGCAGATGAAGAGTGACTGTTTATAAGGTTGCAGCACTGCGGTAAATTGTCTGTCATCTCTGGTGTCCAAAGCAAGTATTATTCACTCTTATTTATTATTTAAGAAACAAAGACTAGAAAGCTGTGTATTTTTACTAGGCTCAATAATAGGAGAGATGAAACACACATATATTGAACATCAACTACAAATTAGACAAACTAATATGTGATAAATTATTTAACCTCAAGTCACAACAATGAGATAAGTATATATCCTGACTTGGCAGATCATAAATGATATTATTGAGGTCACAAAGACCATAGGTGTTTTAGTGACTTGCAATCTCCAAGGGTGTTACAGATCTTATCAGGGTCTTTAGTTTGCTAATTAGTATTGTAGATCCTCAAGAAGGGGACATAATATGAATAATTTTCCAGCTTATTTGGCACAACTCCCCCCCCCCCAACACACACACGTACATCCACACAACACATGTCCACAAAGGCACTTATTTTTAAAAAACCAGAGTATCTTATCAGCTAATGTTTCAAAACACAGCTCCAGTGACCAGGACTCTTTCCTGTTCTCCCTACCCAACACTGACTTTAACACTGAGCAATTGTAGTGCTGCTTTGACAACGACGCCTCACAAGGTGATAAAAACGGCTGCCCTCTAGCTGAATATTTTCTGGATAAATATTTTCTCCTCTAATTTCTTTTTTCCCCTATATATTTTGATATTAATTCTCAACTTGAGTAACGTAAGAGGCATTTTCTTGTTTGTCCTAAGCAAAACATCATAAAATACTGAACTTTAGCTAAGGAATGAGATATCATGGAATTGTTTATCAATATCTGATTTGACCAGGCATGGCACAGAGATTAAGAGGACAGCCTTTGGATGAGACAGGCAACATTGACCCATATCCTGGCTCTGTCACTTAACTGCTGGGTTCTTTAAATTTAATGAGGGCAGTGTATATGTTGTTTATACTCAACAGTGTATACCCTGTTGCCTTAAGAAACAATGGTTAAGTATATGTAATACCACATCATTCCTTCAACTGACCCATCCAATACCCACCCCCCTCCATTTCACTCAAAGTCGTTCCACTGGTCTACAAGGTCACACATGCTGTGCCTCCTGCTCTATTTCCCTAACCCCACCGCACCCTGCTCTCCCCTTCACTCAATCTAGTCTAGCTGCACCAGTCCCCTCACCATTTGTTGAACCCTCCAGGCCCATTCAGGGCTTTTGAAGGTGCTATTCCCTCTGTCTAGAATGCTGTTCCTAAAATAGCTTGCTACCTAAGCCCCTCAGTGTCATCACTCAAAAGTCACCTTCTGTTCTATTACCTATCACCATATAGAGAACTGCCTCAAAGATCAGCGGTTTAAATAACAACCATTTATTATTGTTATAGCTTATGATTCTGTGGGTAAGGACATCAGACAGGACACCAAACTTGTCTCTGCACCCTGATGTCTGGGCCTCAGCTGGGATGACTTGAATGGATGGAGACGGCAGCAGCTCAAAATGATTGGGTCTATTTCTTCCTCTCTCTTCAAGGCTTCTCCATGTGTGTAGCTTAGGCTTCCTCACACATGGTATTTCAATGTAGTAAAACTAGCGTGGCAGATCAGGGCTCTAAGAGACCAAAGTAGAATTTGCCAGTCCTCGTAACGGTAGGCCTGCAGCTAATCATAGCGTAATTTCTACCAAATGCTATTAGTTAAAGCGGACACTAAACAGCCCAGATTCAAGGGGGAAGGGTGTAAATAGATCCCTTCTTTTAATAGGAAGAGTGTCAAAGAATTTGAGCTCATCTGCAACTTGCCACATATCTCGGTAAAGTCTTTCCTATTTATCTTATTTAAAATTGCACTTCCCCTAATGCTTCCTATTCCCTATTCTTGCTTTATTTTTCTCTATAATAACATAATCATTTAACACATCTTATATACTTACTTTATTTTTTGTATCTTTTGCTCGGATATAAATTCCATAAATCTAGAAACTTTTTCTTTTATATTCACTGTTGTATCTTCAGCAACAAGAATGATGTGTGCAACACTGCAGGCACTCTATAAATAGTTATTAAAAGAATGAATGAATGAATGGATGAATGAACATGTAAGTAAAACTGGGTAAGTTAACCACTATGACCCTCAGTTTCTTAATCTGCAAAATGGGAATAAAACTTCCTTCATTCTAGGGCTTTTGTGAGGATTGAATGGGATCAGATATTTAAAATACATAGCATAGAATCTGGCAAATAATTAGTAGCTATTAATTTGAGTGGCCACTAAGTGCAATTAAAAGGATTTCAGAAATTTTATAAAATAGACTTAGACACTGTCATCTTGGGCATCCCCCTTAATATTTTTACATATGGAGGGAATGGGCAACCTGAAGCCAACTAAGCTTATTTACCCAGGATAAGTGAACTTAACCACAGAGGGAGAGGCAGGATTTGATAAAAGAGGCAGGAGTCATTTATTTTAAGGGGAGGAGAAGTGGTAGACTAACGGGTACAAAATTATGCTATCTACCCTAAGCAAATCATTGGGCAATATACGCATGTGCTGAAACAACACACTGTACCCCACAAATAGGTACAAGTAAATGTTAAAATAAAAATAATAACAATAAAAAATAAAAAAAAGGGTTTCCTTTTGAAATAAACCTCAAAGTTGCTAGAAAGAACCTTAATAAAATGGGCATCATGAAGTGCCACTATTTATATTTCACTAAGCAGGGAATCCTCATTTGGGTACCTTCATTTTCTCTCTAATTGATTGACTATAAATAGCAATCCACTCATTTCTTCCCACTCAAAAAGACCTTCTAATTTGTTCATCTGAGCATTAAAGCAATGCTAATGCTGATTTTCATCTCCTCTCAGCTGGAGAATCATGGTTTTTTGAGAAACATTCAGACATCCGACCTGCTTCCATTTCTACAAATGTTTTTGCTTCTTTCTCGTCACAGTGTTACTGAGTTAATCCAAGACATCACTGTGGGGTGGTGAAAGTCTTAGGGTCCTGAGAGAAGCAAGTGGAATGAGAAGCAGCAAGAGCACAGAATCATAAAGGTGCTCGCTGCTCGGGCATCTGGCTGAACTTGACCCAAACCAGGTCACGGCCTTTGGGAGTCTACAGCCATCCCTACCCCGTCAAGTGATAAAAGTTCTCAGAAGCATATTTTCTCATAGCTGCTTCTATGACCCCCATGCTTTCCCTGTACTACCAATCTCTCATTCCAGACAATATGCACAACCTTTTCATGAATTTTTGTTTAAAAACATTCCATTTTTCTCAAATGTATTGTGACTTTGGTAACCTGATTAAAAGTAGGGATAGAAAATGAGGTAGAAGAGGCTTTTCCTTATGTCATCTGCTGAACCATCTTTCCTCCCCCGTCTTCCTCTTCATTACTGATTCCTCTCTCTTTTGAGGAAGAAGCAAGTCTTACACCAAGTCTCAGGCCACACAGTTCTAGGCTCAGATTCTACCGCAAAGTGAACTTTACCTAGGCATCTTCCCAATAAGGGCATCTTATGTCTCTTCTCTCAGGAAGTTTTTAATCCAACTGCTGAGAAATTAAATCCTCTTCTTTAATCTCTCTCTCTCGCTCTGCCCAAGCTCATGTCCCTCGTTTCATTCATTCACCATCCCTTTGACCCAACCACCACCCCAAGACATAAGAACTAAGGGAACTGGTCATGCCATTTTGTGTAAAAGGGCTGCTATTAGTCTGCATTTCCAAATTGCCCCTTTAAAAATGAAAATTGTCACATTTAAGCTTTCCTGGGAATGAAGTATCTGGTAGCTTATGGAGTGCAAATGAGAACTTCAAAACTTTGCGGGGAAAATTATCCTCGAAGGCAAAATGATTTCTCTCATCTCAGGAAATATGCAAGTGGACGTGTGCCCTGTATCTTGACCCAGATGATTTGGGAAAAGAAAATGGGAGATGGTTCAGGCTTTGTGCTGCGCTTGGAGCTAATCTGGTTACCTAAAGTAAAGCATAGACACACATATCACATGAGAACCTGGGTTTGATTGGTGAATGGGGAACTGGTGACAGTTTTTTATTTATTTTTTTAAACATACAAATTACTTTAAGAAAAGGAGTCATATTCAAATGACAAATCTGCACCTCAATAGTTACGCATCCTAAGGCCAGTTATAAGCCCTCCCTGAACCTCTTTTCCTTATCTATAAAATGGTGGGAAGGATGCCCACTTCACAGAGATGCTGTGAGGATTAAGTTACATACACATACCTAAGGTCTCAAAAAATGTCACTCCCATTTCCACTCATAATACAGACAAACTCGTGCAGTCATAACTTAGGCAGGCCTTATGATCATGCATTTTATTTCAATAAAATTGTTCTTGAATTAACAGGTTTGCTGGCAGTACCAGTATTGATGGAATTGACCCTTTTTAAAAAATCCACCCTATTTGCACTCTGATCAAGATGCATCAAAATTTTAGATAAGTGGGTATCATAGCAGGTCACAGTGACCAAGGCATTTCCTTTGTAACGGAGAAAGTGCTATTTGAGAAGTGGCAAAGCAATCTGGAGTTACTCCTGTAAAACAGATGCCTGATAACACCTTAATATTGATGACCTTCTGCCCTCCACAGCACTTAGGGTACGTTAAAGTGCTGCCTTTAGAATGCCTTATGGATTTATTTGCATTTGCAGGAAAGATAGTGCTGAAATTTTCTCATTTCTCATTAATGTTAATCATTTCCTTAAAGAACGTCCCTGTAGATAGGTTTTAAAGAACCTATAAACTTTCCTTAAGCCCTTATGCAATTTTCTATTCATTATCCTAGTAATAATGAAGCAATCGACATAGCCTGATAAATACCACAATGACAGTTCTTAATTGTAGTTCCGTATTTTTCTCCCACCTCACTTTTCTTTTTTCTTGTAAGATGACTTCTTGGGATATGATCCAACTTCTTCCTTGCTTGGGCTAAGAATTCTATGTCCGTTTGCTTATTTGAGTGGCAGAGGGAAAGGCAGATGGCACTACCATTAGATGAGTATTAGAACCTCCACTTTATAAATTAGAAGTTAAACTTTGGGGAAAGAGAAGGTATTGGTAACCTTGGCTTGGCCACGGTACATAAGAGAACAGAGGAAGGTTGTGAGAATTAAAATTTCTTGGCTTTTAATGACAAGTTTCCTGAAGTAGGCTGGCCTCATAGTGAGAATTCTAATGAGGGCCAACCTTGGCTGAAAGTTGTGGGATATGAAACCTACACTGACACATAAATGGTAGCTTCAGCCTGTGGCTTCAAAACCAAGTGGTTGCCCCAGGCCCTGCCAAGGTCAGTGGCTTTTTAGCATCCATCTGACCTGTTCTTTGCTGCCCAAAGACCTTTGCTAAGACTATGATTCCTGATTTGTTCCTTCCTTCTTACTTGGCTCCTCCCACTTTCTGCATCCCCATCATCTGACTAGGACTGGCAAAATTCCCGTTAGTACCCAACCTGCTTGACTCTCTCTTCAAGTTAGGCGTGCTTCAGCTCCCAACCCTGGGTCTCCAACAGCAGGCCTTTGTTATTGAATTGCTAAGTCCCTGTATTAGTCAGCATTCTCCAGAGAGACAGAACCAATAGCATATGCATGTAAACACATGAGAGAGGACTTATTAGGGGAATTGGCTCATGCAGTTGTAAAGTCTGAGGAGTCCCAGGAGAGGCCATCTGAAAACTGAATAC
Organism: Galeopterus variegatus; assembly: GCF_000696425.1. Classification (NCBI taxonomy): domain Eukaryota; kingdom Metazoa; phylum Chordata; class Mammalia; order Dermoptera; family Cynocephalidae; genus Galeopterus; species Galeopterus variegatus. The sequence goes on from NW_007739886.1 coordinate 26,203, forward strand.
TGGTAGTGTAGCTAAGTCCGAGTCCAGAAGCCTCAGAACCAGGGAAGCTGGTGGTGTGATTCTCAGTCTGAGGCCAAAGGCCTGAGAGTCCAGAGGTGTAAGTCTTGGAACCCAAAAGCTGAAGAGTCTCAAGTTTGGATTTCCACAGGTAGGAGAGAAGAATGCATCCCAGCTCATGTGGTTTTTGTTCTCTCCAGGCCCCCAGTGGACTGGATGATGTCTGCTCATATTGGGTGGGTCTTTCCCACCCAGTCCACTCAGGCTTACATGCTAATCTCTTCTGGAAACACCCTTATAAACACACTGAAAAAATAATGCTTTACTAGGTTTCTATGTATTCCTTTATCTAGCTAAGTTGATACCTAAAATTAACCATCATAGTCCCTGAGAACTGTCGCTGGTGGCCCAGTTCTAGATGGGGCCCCTTAGGGTTAACTATCTCACTGAGGTGGCCCTCTCCTGCCATTTCCTGGCCAAAGCTGACCACTGAGGTAGACCACCTGTCTTCTGCCATTCATCTTTCCCATCCCAAGGCAGAGCATGGGTGAATAACAAAATTTACCTTTCTAGGTGAAGGCACCTTGGAATGACTGGGGTCGTAGCAAGGTGAGAGACCTCTGCCTTGTAACAGTACCCTCAGGTTCTGGCTCTGGATGTGAGATCTTTATCCAGGTGACTTACATGTGGGTATGGTGGACACTAAAGCTTTAGAATTCACGAGTTGAGTATGGAAGACTGAGCTGAGAAGAACAAATGTTCTTGAGGAAAACATAGCCTTTTCTCAGCATCTGGTAAGGGGGACTGAGCAGGTGAAGTACTCATATACTGCTGTTAATTTTATGAGGCCATTAATAAATACTTTAGCACTAATGAAGATTTGGAAGCCTGATTACCAAAACTATATCAACACTTCTTGTGTTTGGCAAGAGAGATGTCAAAGTGTTTTAAACGCCAAAGATTTTTGTCATGTTCTACCCCCTTCCTCTTTATAGCCACCCATAAAACCCTAGCATAACACTATCATGATGTGTACTGCCCTTGGATGCATTCTTGATGGTATGATAATAATTGGATCAGGAGGACTTAGATGAGTTTATTGGCAGTCTCTCAAAGGGATCGGAGACTTTGTGGAAGCACATCATCAAGATGTTCTCTTGGATATCGCAACAAAGTTTTGCATTTTGAAATTTGATTGGAGAGCCTCACTGAGAGATACTTCAAAATGTTAGCACCCTGACAGTCTGCAGAATAAGAACATCTAATGCGATGGGACAGATGATTCTAATATGATTTATTGAATAATAATATAATAAGGTCAACATGTGGCCTTTGTATTTAACAAATCCCATTACAAAACACAGGAAGTAATCCAACACTAGGATGTACAAATTCTGACTAGATCTGATGCCTGGCTTCTGAATATTAAGAAACTTGTCAAACTTACTGTGCCTCCTAGCAAAGCAGCTCTCAGATTTATGGCTCCTGAAAACTGAATGTAACAGTAATCAATTTGTAATTGTTTTGTATTCTTTCATTCCTGCAGATTATAATGGAGACAGTGGATGGAATATCAATTAACTCCCTAAGTAAATATGAATAATGTCAGCGGTAGCACATCTAGGACTTTATTTATTTACACATGAGGAGGAAGGAGTTTATTATATTTAAGCAGTGGTCTTCTGCACAGACCCCTACAACTGTCTTCATGGCATTTGCAACCATTGCCTCTGTCCCTGTGGAGGTTTGGGCTGCCTTTTTCTTAGCCAGTATCTTAGTTCGTATCATCCTATGGCATATGATACATTCACAGCCTCCTTAGCTGCTCAGAAATTTTCTCAAAATGTATCTAGGCTAAAAGAAATACATAACTATTCCATTCATTAAGTAATTAGGGCCAAACAACAAAACATGTCATTTGGAACAGTATTGCACATAAATTTAAGGAAAAAAATAATTTAAATTTTGCTCTTTAATAATCATAGTTACTAGATAGTGGAATATGTGTGCCTATGGGCACTACACAATTTCTTAAGCTGCGAAATCATATTGGACCCCACTACCCTCATTTCCTGTTCCATTTAAGCAACTGCAAAAAATCTAGTTTCACAGAGATACCATGACACTGAAAGGAATGTGGTAGAGTGACCTAATATTGAAAACATAAACTACTTCAAGCTAGTATTTTACAAGGTATCTAGCAGATATCAAATATCTCCATATCCTGAAACATCTGGGGTTGCCCCTGTGAGCTGACTGTGGTGTCCTGGGGTGCCTTGGTGTACAGTTTGGAGTCACGGTCCATAGCTTCATGTCACAGGAGCACCTAACTTATGCAAGTTCACCTATACTCTCTTGGTGCTGGAAGCTATTCTTATGTTCAGAGTTAAATAATTTTAACAAAATATGATCCCTAAATATATATCAACTAATTCAACTCACATTCATACAAAGATTTAGAATCCGTCCCAATGTAGGAGGAAAAGTTAATTGATTTGGGCTTACTGAGAGATAGTATGTCTATATTTGGTGGGTGATGTGAGGTATATTATTTATTTTTAAACTTTTTTCACATACACAGTACTCACACACACGTCATTTTATATAAATACATAAGTATGATTTTATCATCACCTTTTTAAAGAGCAATCTCCTTTCTGCTTGTACTTTTTTGCTTAGATTCATGTTCATCTTTCTCTTTCTTTCAATGTATATTCTCATCCCATGTAAACAACTTGGTATACAACCTTCCAGGTTTTCCTCTTTGCTCATGTAATCTCATACGGATGTTGCTATACACAATAATATGGACACTGGTTACTGATTTACATGATGGAAATACATTATACATCATTTCCTATGTCTTGCCTTTTTTATGTAAAAAAAAAAATACCTTGTGAAAATCTCTATAAGGCAATTAATTTAGCCCTAATTCATTCTTTCAAATGGCTGCATAGTATCCCATGGTGTGGATAAACCACATTTTATTATCTTGCTTATTCTCTTACTGAGGGGTATTCATCATGTTTCCAGTTTATCTGGCACTAAAAACAGTGCTATACCTTTCTTCACATTTTCTTACATACCTGTGGTTTTATTTTTAAGAGATATATTCTCAGATACAGAATTGCTGGGTTGAAGGGCATATTTACACGTTAGAAAACTTTAAAGTAGATACTGCTAATAGCTTGTCCCAAAGGCTGTAATATCCACATTCCCACCAATAACATGGGACTGATTTTGGATGCCATATCTCAAGCAGAATAGATGTCACTCTTTTCAATTTTAATCAGTCTGATGGAAATCAAGTGATATCTTACTGTTATTTCAATTTGCATTTTCTTGAACACTAGTGAAGTTGACCATTCTAAAATATGTTGGCCATTTGGATTTTTCTGCTGGATTGTTTGCCTTTCTCTTAAAAATTTGCAACATTTTATTGTACATCAATTACTGACATTAACTTTTTGTCATTTGAATTTTCTAGTACCTGAATTTCTTCTAAATCTATCATCTGTCTATTGACTTTTTGAATGATCGTTCTGGTAATAGAAATGTTTTATATATTTCCATAGTCTACTATGTCTGCTTTATAAAACCTCTGTGTTTCTAGACTTAGTTAAGAGTGGTTACTTCTCCCCTAATTTATACATGTGTAGTTACAGAGATTTTCTTCAAATATTTATTGTTTTACTTTTTCATTACAATTAAGAATTTAGTCTCTCTAGACATTCTTTTTATATTTTAATATGGAGTGAGACAGGGTATAATTTTACTTTTGTCTTAAGTTGTTAGACAGTTGAGGATTTATTACATAATTCATTTCTTTCCACTGAAATGGACTTAAATTATGAGTAAATTCTTCTAAATGTTTGCAAAATTTTCTGAAATCTCTATTCTGTTACACTGACCTATTTGTTTATTTCTATACTAAGATCATGTTTATTCGATCAACATTAGCTTTGTAATATGTTCTGATACCGGGTAAAGGAAATTTCTCTTCACTGGTATTTCATTTTCACATTTTGGATAGACTCAGGCATTTTCTTCTTCAATATAAATTTTATGATCATTTTTGTCAATTCCCCAAACCTGTTGAGATTCTTATTAGAATTCCACTAAATTTGTATACTAGTTTTTGGGAAATTGTCGTATTGTGACATAAAATTTTCCCATTTGAAATCAAAATACGATTTGTACAGATCTCAACATTTCAATTAGATTACATAAATTTCTTCAGATACTGTCTCTTTTATGTTAAACGTAGTTGCAAGAGTGAACTTTCACTTCCAAGAAGATGGAATAGATGTACTTTTCCCTTTTCCTCCTACTAAGAACTGCAAAAATCCCTGGACATTAAGTACAAAACAAACATAAGAAGAATCTAAAATTTGGAAAGAAAGTGATAGACTGGCTGGGGACCTAGAGATCCAAAAAATGACATGGTGATGATTTCTCTAGGTTTTTGTTTTTGCTTTTTTTGCTTCATATAACCCAGACCTAGAGCTAAAAATGCCAACAACCTTGAGACACCAAAGTATGGAGACAAAAAAGACCCAACAAAAGACTACTCTCTCGGTCCAACGGACCAGGAAAGTGGCAGCCAAGCAAGATAGAAAAATTTTAGACAATAACCTCTCTACTCCAGCCAAACATCAGAGAAGAAACTGTGACCCCACCCCTGCCTAGCCAGCAAAGCCCAGGTGAGCAGCCTGAGTTCTACCCTGTCAAGGCTTTAACAAGATGCCTCAACATCCTCTCTGTGATGGTGTCAGAGAGTGCTAAGTAGAGAGCTGGAGATTTCATCCCAGGTTGGTAATAGCTCTCCAACCTGCAATGGGATTAAAGACCATGTGGTAAGTGTGGACTTTCACCCCTACCTGGTAGTATCAAGGTATCCTTTCCTCTCCACACTGGTATAGTGTCAGAGGAGACCTAGTGTAGAGTCAGGACTTTAATCATTGTCCAGTGATAATGAGGCCACCTCCACTATGGTGTCAGTGGAGACCAAGTGGGGAGCCAGAATTTCCACCCCTACTCAACAATAACAAGGAGCCCCCAGCTTCTGGTGTCAATGGAGGCCAAGTAGAGAACCTGGACTTCCACCTTCACCTGGCAGTAATGCAGCAGTACCTGCTCTCTCCTCCTACCAAAGCAGTGGCAGAAAACAAGCAAAAACAGCTAAAACAGAAGGTTTTAAGTAAGAATCAGGGTCTTATAACATAATACAAAAATGTCCAAGTTTCACTTGTCATGCCAGAAACCAGGATGATCTCAAACCAAATGAGAAAAGAAAATCAGTGGATGCGAACACTAAGATGACAGAGATATTAATTATCTGATGAAGATTTTAAAGCGGCCAGGATTAAAATGCTTCAAAGAGCAATTTCCAATATACTTAAAACGAATGAAAAAATTGAAAGCCTCAGCAAAAAAATAGAAGGTATAAAGAAGAACCAAATGGAAATTTTAGAACTAAAAGGTATAACAACTGAGATAAAAGGCTCAGTGGATAGGCTCAGCAGAAATGTGGAAGAGACAGAGGAAAGAATCAGTGAATTGGAAGACAGAACAATACAAATTACCCAATCTGATCAATAGAGAAAAAGATAGCTTGAAAAATAAATAAGTAAAACTTCAGGGACCTGTGGAACTATAACAAAAGATGTAACATTTACATTATCATAGTACAAAAAGGAAAGGAGAAATAAGGCAGAACTGAAAAAGTACTTAAAGAATAATGGCAGAAAACTTCCAAAATTAAGCAAGACATAAACCTACAGATTCAAGAAGCTAAGTAAACCCCAACCAGGTAAAACCCAAAGACATCCATGAAAGATACATCATAATTAATCTTCTGAAAATAAGAACAAAGAAAAAGATATGAAAGCAGCTGGAGGAAAATGGCATCTTGCCTATACAGCAAAAACAGCAGATTTGATTGAATGAGAGCAGATTTCTTATCAAAAGACACAGAAGACAGAAGAAAGTGGCATAATATTTTTCAAGTTCTAAAGGAAAAGAACCGTCAACTCAAAAGCCTGTACCTTGTGAAAATATCCTTCAGAAATGAAGGGAAAATTAAGACATTCTTGTAAGAAGGAAAACTAAGAGAATTTTTCATCAGCAGATCTACCCTAAAAGAATGGCCAAAGGAAATTCTTTAAATAGAAAGGAAATAATAGAAGAAAAAATCTTCAATCATCAGGATGGAAGAAAGAACACAGTAAGCAAAAATATAGGTAAATACAGTAAGATTTCCTTCTCTTGAATTCTACATTATGTTTGATAGTTGAAGCAAAAATTATAACACTGTTTGATGTTGTTCTTATGTGTATGTAGAGAAAGTATTTAAGACAATTTTATTATAAACAGGATGGTACAGGGACGTGGAGGGAAGTTAGTTTCTATTATGTCACTCGATCTCCCCAAAATTGATAAACAGGTTTAACACAATTTCTATCAAAATACCAGCAAGATTTTCCTGTAGATAAAGGCAAGATTGTTCGGAATGACAAAAGAACTAGAATTGCTAAAACAATTTTGAAAAAGAAGACTAAAGTGTGAGGAATCAGTCTACCTGATTTCAAGACTTATATGGCTACAGTAATCAAGACTGTGTAGCACTGGCAGAGGGGTAGACACATAGATCAATGGAACAGAGCAGAGAACCCAGAAATATACCCAAAGAAATATGCCCAATTGACTTTTGACAAAGACACAAAAACAATTTAGACAGTGGTGCTGAAGCAATTGGACATCCATAGACAAGAAACAAACAAACAAAAAAGAATTTTCACCTAAGTATTACACCTTATAAGAAAAAATTAACTCAAAATGAATCACAAACCTAACTGTAAAACTTTTAGAAAAATATTAGGAAAAATTTGGGGGGATCTAGGGTTAGGCAAAGAATTCTTAGACTTGACATGAAGAGCACAATCCGTAAAAGCAAAAACTGGTAAATTAGAATTTCTCAAAATTAAAAACTTTGGTCTGCAAAGACCCTTTTAAAAGGATGAAGACAAGCTACAGACTGTGAGAAAATATTTGCAAATTCAACAGAGGACTAGCATCTTGAATATATCTAAAAATCTTCAACTGGCTAGTTAGCTCAGTTGGTTAGAACACAGCCTTGCAACACCAAGGTCACAGATTCAGATCCCTGAACCTGTCAGCTGCCACCCCCCC
>NW_007739887.1:0-337 GCF_000696425.1 Galeopterus variegatus
CTTTTCACACCATCCTCCCAATCCTATCAAAATAACTTATTCAAGAAAAGTGTTTTTTAAATGACTGTTCTTTGCCAAACTGCATATCATGCATGGTGACTTCAGTGACAAAAAGGACAAGGAACCTACACTCATGAACCTTACCAACTAGTGGAGGACAGTATGTTAAAATTATAATCATTATTATAAAAAAGAATATGTCTCCTAATTTTGACATAAAGGAGATATATTGTGCCTTTTAAAATATTATTATGGGGTGAACCAATTTAGATCAGAAATATTCAGTATAGACATCTCTGAGGAAGTGCTGTGATGCTTTTATTTCCATTTTTTTTTT
>NW_007739887.1:921-3561 GCF_000696425.1 Galeopterus variegatus
TTTTTTTTTTAACTCATCCACATCTTTTTATACTAATCAGCCAGCCACCATCTTCTCTTACTTGGATTTTTCTGTTGCACTCTGTTCTTCCTACATACTTTTTTGTCTCCATACATTCCAATTCATACTCAGAAAAGTCTTCAAATACAAACAATCAAAATCCCTGCAAATATAATATGTCGTGTTCTTTAAAAAAAAAAAAAAAGATGATAGGTAAGGGGATCTTAACCCTTGACTTGGTGTCAGTACCACGCTCACCCGGTGAGCTAACCAGCCATCCCTATATAGGATCTGAACCTGTGGCCTTGGTGTTATCAGCACCACACTCTACCGAGTGAGCCGCAGGCTGGCCCTAATATGTCATGTTCTGACTTAAAACCTAGTAGAGGGTTTTCTTCACTCTCATAATAAAAATCAAGATTCGTCAAATCATCATCTCAGAACATTAACTATATTCCCTTGTGCATCATCTTTGTTACCTTTTATTGTCATATTCCTGCTCCACTCTGCTTCCTCTTTACTTGTTTAACTAAGTCTTTAAGTCTGATATTTTCTTCTGTACATCTTTCCCAACATCACAAGCTGTATAACATTCCCACCCAAAATAAATGCACTCAGGACACTGGATTTTACCTTCTTGCAATCATCACAACTGCAATTCAATTACAGTTTGTGTAATGATTGGCTTAGTGTCCATCTTCTTTGATTGATTGTAAACTCAAGTAGGTCAGAGGATTTCACTGTTATGTCATTATTTCTATCTCCTTGTGCTTGGAATAGTGTTGTGATACCCCATAAGGGAGCTAGTAATAATTAAACAAGTGAATGTTGCATGTATAGAGTCATCTAACACTGGATCAGATTCAATGCTATGATGAAATATGCACAAGTCAGTAACAATGCAGTGAACATATTTAACAAAAATGATCAATTTTGGTATTTAATAAATACATCAATAGTAATTAGAGATTACATCATTTATAATTAGAACAGCCTTAATGTGAAACAAAGTATAAATTGATTATTCTTTAACTAAATCTAAATAAATTTTGTAAAAATTACTAACTGAAATTTTAAATCAATATTTGATACTTCATAATGGGTGTTATTTTCACATTAAAATTCAAGCATTTCTTTAATACAGTAGTCACTTGTTTCCTCTAATTTTGTTGGCATAAAAATTGTTTCAGAAATTATTCCTTGTATCTAATCGTAATTTTGTACCCATTAGCCAACCTCTCCCTTTTTCTCTTTCCCATTCCCCTCCCCAGTCTCCGGTAACCACTGTTCTACTCTCTGTTTCTGTAATATCATTGTACAACATAGATGTATCAAAATGTCAGAATGTACCCCACAACAGTGTACAATTACAATGTGTTATTTAAAATAAAATAATTTTTAAAAAAATATTTCAAAGTCAAAGAAAGTAGGCCTTGTTGAAATCTAGAACTATTACTTTTAGGTACTGGAAGCCAGTCTAACTGGAGTGAGAAGATATCTCAATATCCAAAACTAAATGTAAAGGGACTACTAATCTGATGTTGAGCATTTTTTCATGTACCTGTTGCCCATTTGTGTGTCTTCCTTTGAAAAAATATTTATTTAGTTCCTTTGACCATTTCTTAATTGGATTACTTGTTCTTTTAACGTGAAGTTGCTTTTGTTCCTTCTATATTCTAGGTGTATATTCAAGATATTCATCCTTCAATTTATAGAAAACTTCATTCATTTTTAAAATATTAACTTGAATATATTATACATCTAGTCAATATCTTTACAGCTTATTTCTTGTAATATATGGTAACATTCCAAAGGCTAGATATGTGTTGACTCTTTATGATATGAAAGAAATTCTGGAAGCAACATTTGTTTTCTATTCTTCTGCCTAAGAAGCCTTCTGTATAAAAATAATTAAAATCTACTTATTTGTATCCTTTCAAAATATGTTTTCTCCAGAGTGAGAAAAATGTGTTTGAATAAATTTTTAAACTGTTCAGACTTTGTGATTGGAAAATTTACTCATGATAAATGGAGGAAAGTATCCATACATTTTAAAAGAAGATGAACAGGGAAGCTAACACTTAAGATGAGAAAGATTTACCTGGGTTTGTCAGTTAAAATATAAATACTTGATTATTATACTTCATTTTTGAAACTATACATGGCTTAATGCCTGTTGTAGTAATGATCATATATTGTTTAAATTGACTTATTTTTTAGATTGATTCTAAGAATTTGATAAAAGTTTAATTTAAGCTTTTTGACCTTAATTAGTTTTTGTATGTGTGTGTGTGTGTGTGTGTGTGTGTGTGTGTGTGTGTATAAAACAGGGATAACTACATAAAAAATAGAAATTAAATTTTACTTATATTTCTCTAAATGAAAAAAAAATTTAGCTAGGTACATGTTAGAATTGTTTCAAATATTACAATTATTAAATATCAATCAGTTAACAAATGAACTTTCTTAAAAATACAGCCAGAATCTGACCATGACTCACTCTATCCAAAACTACCATCTTGATCCAAGCCTATATAATTTCTCTCCCGAGTTATTGTAATAACCTCCTAATTGATCTCCTGATTCTGACCTTGACCTCCAGGACAAAAGGCAATCATTATTTTAATTTTATTTTTTAAA
>NW_007739887.1:3914-7309 GCF_000696425.1 Galeopterus variegatus
GTGTGTGTGTGTGTGTGTGTGTGTGTGTGTGTGTGTGTGTGTGTGTGTGTGTGTATAAACAGGGATAACTACATAAAAATAGAAATTAAATTTTACTTATATCTCTCTAAATGGAAAAATAAATTTAGCTAGGTACATGGTAGATTTGTTTCAAATATTATAATTATTAAATATCAATCAGTTAACAAATGAACTTTCTTCAAAATATAGCCAGAATCTGACCATGACTCACTCTATCCAAAACTACCATCTTGATCCAAGCCTATATAATTTCTCTCCTGAGTTATTGTAATAACCTCCTAATTGATCTACTGATTCTGACCTTGACCTCCAGGACAAAAGGCAATCATTATTTTAATTTTATTTTTTAAATTTATTTTTTAATTGAAGCATAATTGAGTATACATACTTATGAGGTACAGAGTTTACTATCACTATTTATGCACAATATGTGATGATAGAATCAATATTATGGGCATGTTCATCAGTACAAATCATAGTTATTTTTTGTGTCTTTTATCTATTTTCTCCCTAATAACCCCCGTTTCCCACCCCTGGTAAAAATAGATCTGTTCTCTTCTTCTGTAAGTTCAATGTATTATTCTGGTCTTTCTTTCTTTCCTTCCCTCTTTCTTTGCTCCCACTTATGAGTGAGGACATGTAAAGCTTCTCTTTCTGTTCCTGGGTTATTTCACATAATGTAATTTTCCCCAAGCTCATCCACATTGCTGTGAATGGCAGAATTTCATTCTTTTTTATAACTGAGTAGTATTCCATTGTGTGTGTGTGTTTGTTTGTTTGTTTGTTTGTGTGTGTGTGTGTGTGTGTGTGTGTGTGTCCTTATCCAGTCACCCATCAATGGATATTTAAGTTGGTTCCACATCTTGGCTATTGTAAGTAGAGCTGCAATGAACAGGGGAGTGCAGGTATCCCTTCATCATGATGATTTCCATTCCTTTCAGTATATGCGAAGAAGTGGGAGTTCTGGATTGTATGGTTGTTCTATCTGTAGTTGTTTGGGAAATCTCCATACTGTTTTCCACAATGGTTGCACTGATTTACAGCCCCACCAACAGTGTAGGAGGGTTCCCGTTTTTCCACATCCTCCCCAGCATTTGTTATTCTCAGTCTTTTTGATAATAGTATAACTGGAGTGAGGTGATATGTCAATATGGTTTTGATTTTCATTTCCCTGATGATTAGTGATGTTGAGACTTTTCTTATGTACCTATTGCCTATTTGTGCATCTTCCTTTCAAAAATGTTTATAAAACTCCTTCTCCCATTTTTAAATTGGATTATTATTATTATTATTATTTTTTTACTGTGAATTTACTTCAGTTCCTTGTATATTCTAGATATTAATCCCTTGGAGGACGAATAGTTTCTCCCATTCTATAGGTTGTCTTTCCATTCTGTTGATTTTTTTCTTTGTTGTGAAGAAACTTTTTAAGTTAATAAAGTCCATTTGTTTAATACTTCTTACAAGTTAAAGTACTGGAAGATCTAGCTAGCCCTCTCTTTCTAGTCTAATTTCCTCCTACCTGCCGTTCCTTGCTCACTCATTACTTTTCCTTGATTCTAGTTCTCATGTTTCTGACAGCACTTTTCCTGTTCTCTTTTCCCCCATACTACCTGTACAAATTGTGCTTCTACAGTAAGTCCCTGCTCAAACATTACCACCCAGGTCACATTCATCCCATATTAAATTGCATCCTTCCCCATCTGAGACTTCCCTATCAACTTTAACCTGCTCTCATTATTTTCCTTTGCATCAATTACCACTAAACATCACACAGACACACACACACGCACACGCACGCGCGCACACACACACACACACACACTTGTTTATTGTTTGTTTTTATTGTTTCTGCCCATGAAATTATAATTTCTAACTGAGCAGGGATTTTCTTATTAACTGCTATATATTCAGCACCTAGGGCAGTGACTGACACATTGTAGGAACGAAATACAATTGACTAGTGAATGCAGAAATAAATGAATGTAAAACATTCTTTAGATCTAGTTAACTGAGCCAGAATTGATTGGGCAATGGTATAAAGTAAGATCACAGCAGCAGCAGAAGCAAGTTGAAAATATGATAATTGCTAGAATGTGAAATGTAGATGATATTTAACGAAATCATAACTCTTTCCAATTCAGTTATCAAAATAAGTAGGTATTCTTACCGACCTATTAAAACACACATGTACATGTCTTTATGTAGACAAAGACATGGACGTGGAAAAGGGAGTAACAGTATTTAATAAACTCAGTAGCTGCTTTTTTGCTATTTATTATATGCAATGCAATTGTGAAGAGAATGTCAGTGAAATATGTATTGGATGACATCTGTTGACTTTTATCCTCAAAAGTTTGCATAAGCAAGTATTTGAATACAGAAGTAAATGCAAATAAAGAATTGAGTTGAGAAATACAAATTGGTAAAATGTGGGTTAACTAAATTTAGTGAGACAAAAATATGAAGTGAGAAAAGATAAACTGTTAATGAAATAATATAAAGAAATACTTTCTTTGTCTAAATTTTTAAGATCCTAAAATTATTTTGTGATTTAGCCTGATTTCTTATTATGTTTTACTCACATATCAGAAAACATAAATTTTAAGGTAATAGTTGGATTCATCTAATACAGTAATTCCCAGTGCTATTTCATGGATTAAGTCTTGCCTGGTGATATGAAAATCACTGAGCAACTTTATAAAAATATATATTAATGTTCCTCACTGCTAGAGGTTCTAATTAGCAGATCTGGAGAAGAGCCAATGCTTAAAAATTTATCATAAAGCTCCCATAGGGTTTCTTTAGAGAACTCTGCTCATCTAGGTTTGAGAACCACTAATACCATTTAGTGGTCATACACTGGCTGCCAATGGGCTGAATCCGACCTATGGAGTGATTTCAAATGTTTCAAATTGACATATAAATATTCACATTTATAGCTTCTCTTGAAAAGAGAAAAAAAGTGGCTAAAGAGAGTCTGAATTATTGAATTACAGCAATATACTAGAACTGTTATAAACTGCTCCTTTTACGTAAAATATTTATTCCTTCATTCATTGATTCAAACTAACATTCATTGATTGACTATTCCAAGTTATATACCTCTAGTTGTTCAGAATTTAAAATAAACATAACAGACAAAAATCCTAGAATTAGTGGAACTCAAACTCTAGTCAGAAAAACAGAAAATAAATGCTTTTTTTGTGATTGTCCCCATCAGTCATCATGATCTCTAAGAAACTACGATCAAGTGTCTCACTGCCATTTACTTGCACATCTGCATATTTTTTAAATAGTTACATTTTTCTTTTCTCTCTTTAAAAAAAATAGTTAGAAAAGGGACAATTTCTATGAAAACGAAAGAACGAAGT
>NW_007739887.1:9406-10504 GCF_000696425.1 Galeopterus variegatus
TTATCCTTTGAAACCATATTGCTGGGACACACAGCATATGTGGCCTGAAACAGACATAATGACCCTAAGAAAGGTCATATAAATGGAGATGGGGGCACATTTCTGTGGTTAATGTGACAATTTCGCATAGGTTTCCTGAAAGTAGAATGATCGTCACTGATATTGACTGGGGTGTAAGCTGTCTTCCTATAATCACCCACAATTCCAGCTCGAGAAGGCAGTTTGCTGACAGGGGAAACTCCAGAAGCAAGAGACTGGGGGGCGGGGAAGAGAGTTAAGTCTAGTACAAATCCTCCAAGTTGGAAGATTGGCTAGAACATGGTACTCCAAGCTATTAACAAGTATACCTTTGCAAGTGAGTCAAGATTCAAATGCCTGCCACAATGAGGAAAATGACAGCCCGTCTGGGTTAAACAGGAAAGCAGCAAAAAGTACCAGGAGGAGGACAGCAAGAACAGCAGGANAATCAAAGCTAGGAAGAGGTATGAAATAAGTCTAACTTCAACTTGAGTCTAATTTCTATTACTTCTATAGCTATCATTATATAACTATATAAAAATACGTAGAAAACTGTGTGAATGTGCATACATATATTTCCCTTCTATTTCTATGCTAATATATATTTATTTGTTTTTATCTTCACAGTATTTCTCATTCTTCTGGTAAGATCACCACTTTTGGGAAATACCACCTCCTGCTTTTCATGATTAATTTGGAGCAGCCAGTTGGTATACACTGCTATTATGGAACCAGGGCTGCACATGTGGCATAGTCTATTAAGTCATAGTGCAAGTCCACTGTAGGACTTTGTCTCATGAATGTGCACATGATATAAAAGGGACAAGTCAGAGATCGTCCTTGGGGACAGAGTGGAATAACAGGAGAACTGACCATCCCTTTTACCTTCCCTTACTTTTGGTGATATAATGCTTTTGATGTGATAGCCCTACATTATTTTTTATAATGTTTGAGAGTTAAATAAATCTCTCCTTTCCCAATTAGTCAGAAACTGATGATATATTTTGTCTGAGATGTGCTTATCCTTTGAAACCATATTGCTGGGACACACAGCATATGTGGCCTGAAACAGACATAATG
>NW_007739887.1:11638-12794 GCF_000696425.1 Galeopterus variegatus
ATAATCTCCTACTTATTTGACCTGCTTTTGTGGAATATTCCTGCTTGAGATGTCCTGGGAGTCTGGTGACCACTGCCCTGTCCAGAACAATGAGCTTTGTGGGGTGGGGGAAGATTAGAAATGTATAACATGAGGAAGGGGACTGAGTTCAATGAAAGCCTGTTCTGCTGTTTCTGATATATGGGTAGTGCTGTTTAGTCTGGTCTGTTCTGCTCATCTTTTACATCACTTGTGGTGATTTTTTAATGCTTAGGCACCATAAATGGAACTTGAGAATTGTTTCCAAATTTATGACCTGTAGGACATTGGTTTGCTAGGAGCGCGCTGAGCACCACAAGGGGGCAGAGTTGCCTAATCCCATCAATCAGCGAGAGTCTGTTACTATGAGCCATTCCATATATAGGCTTCTGTCTGGCTATCTGAACTCTCGTTCCTTGACTTCAGATATGGAGCAGATCTGTGTGAAATTTTTGAGATGAGCATGTATTTATTGCTATTCTAGCTTCTGCTGTTTTCTGTCCAAAACTTACAAACAAAATAGATTTAGATCACAAATGTACCTTATTACTTAGAATCTATACCTCTATTTCTCTTTATACGGATATGAATATATAATGATACATATTTATGTAGATATGTAGAAAGGATGTTGTTGCATACACATATATACATATAAAAACATTTATATGCTGTACACTTCTACATAGTCAATCACTGTAGGTGTGATAGGCACTGTTTCATAACATAAACTTCCCCCAGCTTCTGAATACATTGTTAAGTCAATTTTTAATCATATATGTTTACACATGCATGCATATTGAAGGTTTAGAAGGTCTAGGACTCCCCTGCCTTTGATAGGAGTCTTTAACAATGCCCTGATTGAAGTTATACTTTGTACAAAGCTACTACTTTACATGGCTATACCTGCACAAGCACATGAGCAAAGTCACCATTAGATCAGTGACTGGATTTGCAATACTCCAAACTGGTGGCTATGAAGAGGTGAATCTAGAAGTCCAGAGAAGGAGAGGAGAGGGAAGATAGAAGAGAGGAGGAGAAGAAGATCAAGGAAGATGAAGAGGAGGAGGAGGAGATAGAAGGGAAGGGGGTAAAAAGGAAGGATACATTTTCACACAAAGGGAAGACAGAGCACATT
>NW_007739887.1:13682-20483 GCF_000696425.1 Galeopterus variegatus
GAGGAGGAGAAGAAGATCAAGGAAGATGAAGAGGAGGAGGAGGAGATAGAAGGGAAGGGGGTAAAAAGGAAGGATACATTTTCACACAAAGGGAAGACAGAGCACATTGTTTCCTCGGCAGTGCTTAGATGAAGCATAAATAAAAAGAAGCATGGGCAAAAATAATACATCAAAATAGTAACATATATTTTTTTCAACTTCCTTGTAAGTATTTTCTCCCTTATTGATGAAAAAAAAATAAATTTATTCTTCCAAAGGAGTTGCATTATTAATATAGGAATGCAAAAGAAAGGCACATCAATGTTCCACTTCTACCTTTTAAAATAATTTCTTCTAGCTGATTTCCAAGATAATAATTTGGGTGCCAGGGTTATCTTTTTACAAAAATTAATAATAATAGAAGCCTTTGAAACGGAAAGATCAAGCCCTGGAAAAGTTAGATAAGACTGGGGAGACGGGTGTGGGAAATGAAATATCCCTTTGTCTTTCTCTGTATTATATGTCAACTTGAGGGATCTTTTAAAAGTTTATGGAAAGATTTGTGTTATCTTTTAATTATATTTTTCAGCAAACTTTTTGATATACCCTCACATAAAATAACATGTATAAATCTTTTGTATATGCTTACATATATATATATACTTATATATATAAATATTTATACATATATATACACTTTATATATATACTTTAATTCATAGCTCTCACAGTTTGTTAAAATAACAGGTAGTATATTTTTAGAGGCTTACTATTAAAAACACGTTGAACATTTTTTTCAGACAAAATTGTTAGAATTTGAACTTCTGTATTTTTCATACTTGTCAAAGATTTCATATTATTATTGTAAGGCAAAATAATTTGCAAATCTTAAGACGATTGCTTGAAAATTGCCTAAAATAATTTTTGTTTTTATTTGTTTCCTCTCTTGTTTTGGCATTTTTGATGTGGGGTAATAACTTTTATCTGTTCCCATGTTTATGTTCATAGGCTTCTCATAGTCAAACAAACACCAATGGTACAGTGAAGCCTTGATTAATAATTTAAAATAAGGACAGCCTTCATTTAACTTGGCAGCACTAAACATCATGGATTCTGTGAGTGTCTGAGTAGAGGTTGGGGAAACAGAATGTCTAAGAAGAGAGTGACATCTCAACACCCCTCTCCCTCCCTTAGCCCTGTGTTTTAGGTGTGCTTTATAAGAAAAACGGTTTCTAGGAACACTTTAACCATGAATCAAATGGTTCTCCATTGAAGCAATCTTGAGGTTTTTTCCTATTGCTATCTCTTTGTTTCAGGAAATTAATAGAACTTTCTAATTTACTTCTACACATATTTTTCCATGTCTTTTCTGACTTTTGCCAGGAGAAAAAAATAAAAAGCAGTTGTGAAAGAAGTTTCAAATGGCAAAAAAAAAAATAAAAAATAAAAAATAAAAAAAATTATCAGGTTATTTGATTCTATGGATGTTCTGCATATTTCTGGATACTTAACTATTTTACAATTTGATACATTCTGGAAAATTGATAGTAATATAAATAATTCTGTTCCAGAGGAATGATATGAATTATGTCCAGTGGAGGTAGAATTCTCGTCCTCTCCTGTGCAAGACATCAGTTTTCCATGTATTAAATTTATTTCAGCAATCTTAATTGCCTATATATACATATACTCATTGGATTATTTTTAGAAAAAAAGTTTATGAAATATTTTTGATTCTCTCATTCTTGAATTAATTAAATAAAATTGTTGGTATCTGTTTATTTTATATTTATGCAAGAGTCATGATTTTTCCCTTTGTAAAAGATATATTTTTATTGTAACTTAAGATCTAGAAAAGACTGTCTCTATCAAGGCTGCAGTAGTGGTCTTAGGAGGGTAAAGATTATATTAAGATATTTAATGTGTCTAACTTGCAATTTAGGGTAATTATTCAGAGCTATTTGTAATGGTAAGTTTTCTGTGTCCATTTGATTAGGTTTAGAAATGCTTAGATAGCTGGTAAAACATTATTTCTGAGGTGTCTGTCAGGGCGTTTCTAGAAGAGATTAACATTTGAATCAATAAGCTGAGTAGAGATGATCCACCTTCACCAGTGTGGGTGACATCATCCAATTCATTGATGGCTGAGACAGAACGAAAAGGTAGAGTGAGAGCAAACTTCCTCTCTCTCTCCTTGAGCTAGAACATCAATCTTCTCCTGCCCTTAGACATCAGAGTTCCTGGTTCCTGGACCTTTGGACTCCAAGACTTACACTAGTGGTCCCCAGGTACCCAGGCCTTCAGACTTGGACTGAATTACACCACCAGCTTCCCTCTCTGGTTCTCAGTCTTGCATATAGCATATCATGGGACTTAACCTCCATAATTATGTGGGCCAACTCCCATCGTAAATCTCCTGTTATAAATAAATATCTATATATGTCCTATTGACTCTTTTGCTGGAATACCCTGACTAATGCACTATGCAAGCAGGAAGAAGTTTCCAAGAATGGTTGACTAAATGGTATGCTCAGGTAGGTCTAGTTTTATTTATTCATTTATTTCAAAAGTGAGTTAAATACTGTATTAAATTGTTTTTCTATAATTAATAAAACTAAAATATATAATAAGTTTAAAACAAATGATATCTCAGTTTTAATAAAGGATTGATGAAAAAAATTATGCTTGACCTTTGAAATCACTCCACTTTCCATGATTTGCAATTTCCTTAAGAGTAATATGATTTCTTCATATTAGTATTAGACTCTGGGCTGAGTACATATAAAATGCTATAGTAGGGCAATTTACTACATACTGCTAAGTATATATTCATTATAAAAGTTGGCAAATCACTTTCATATATAGAACTATTTAAGAAATAATCTATCCCAGGGATACGTGCTTGTTGTCTGAATCTCATTTTAGAAATCTGGTTAATAAATAGTCTGGTTAATAAGTCTCATCCCAGTAAAGGAACTGGGCAGTCAGGCATATACAAAAATCATACATATATATTTGAGCCAATCTTGCATTCCAGAGGCTGTAAGAAATGATGCTGAGATGGCTTCCTGGATACTCCTGGTACTGATATCACTTTTGGGGTTCATTTAGCTAACTTCAAATTAAGAATAAAGTACGTGTCTCCATTGTCAATAAGAAAAATCAGTCTAAAACTCTTTCCTCATACCTCTAAAGTTGTCCAAAGTTCCTGGTGGAAGGGGAATATTGCAGACAGTTTTTCTACTGCCTGTAAAAGAACCTCTGGACCGTATCATTCAGTTTCTCTTCCATCTAAGCCAGCTGTCTGGAGCACAGTTTCATTTTTGTTTTCCTTTCTCAACCTTGGGCAATCTTTATACCAGTGATCTTCTACCTTACAATAGGCACACTGAATCGTAGTTAAAGGAGGCTTAGACAAGGGACCCATCTGAGGGGCTTTCTATTTTGTGGGTCTCTTCCCATTTTTGATTTTATGCTAGGTCCAGTGCTATGAGTCAAGCCTGTCTCTTATCCTTCTGTTGATCCTTTAACTGATCCTGAGAAGAACCTCGTAGCCTACTTCCACTAGGTGGAACACTGGCGAGGTTAAGGTCCCTTCCAATTTTTGTAGTTTTTGTTGGATATCAGATGAACTTTGTCTGATAAATGTCATATTAACCAACCGGGTATTTTCTGGATTACTTGGGTCCATATCTGTGTATTTACGGCAAGCCTCCAGAGTCTGCTCCAGAAAGGCAGACAGATTTCCTGCCTTAATTCGTGTACCTTGTTCAAACTTCTGATTTGGGTAGCCCTTCCACAATCCCACCATTATGTATGTCTGAAAATGTTGGATCCTACCTTCATCACTGTTGTTGGGGTCCCATTCAGGATTGCAATAGAGGACAGCCTCCTCAGTGTCAGCTCTTACCAGATCATTGATGTCCTCAGTGTGTAGTCAGTTGGCTCCTTCCATGACTTTCTCCCGTACTAGTCAGTGTTGCTCTGAGGTCAATAAAACAGTGAGAGGATTCTGTATGTCTGCCCAAGTAGGGTGGTGGATGGTAAAAATAGAGTGAAAGAGTTCTGTCATTTAGTAAGGTCCTCCCAATAAGTGGAGTTATTTTGTTTTCAATTATAAAGTTCAGAGGTAATAAACAGACTCTATACCCACATCATTCTAGATGGTTGCCCATCTTCATTTAATCCACCCATGAGCATTTATCTTAAGGGGCATAGCCCCATGTGGAAGAGGGCTGCCCCTAGACAAATTGAGTTCCTTTTTGGTTTTGAGAGGGGGAGACCATGTTCTCAGCTGCACCAGGTCCCCTTCCTCAGAACAGATCTTGGGACAGATATAAAATCATAAAATTGGAGTTGAAGCTCCAGGTACCTTAATGTTATCTGGTGGTGGTCAAGTAGGGGTAGCAGTTCCAGGCTCATTAGTTGGTGGTTTTTGTACTTGCTTTCTATGGATCCCTAGTTAGCTCTGGAATCAAGGTAGGGTACAGGCTGAGAAGGAGCCCAATAAATGGACCAGGAAAATAAGCCCAGACAAGTAAAGGATGAGGACTTGAGGGGGTAAAAGGGATGAATAGTGTGTTCCTCAGTGAGGAACCTCAGCCATTCACTCCACTGGAGGGGGAGGCAAGGTCCAGTCATCTACAGGATCTGGCTGTGGCTGTAAATTCAGTTTTTCTCATTTTGAAACTCCTCAAACCTTTTCATTTATGATTTTTTTTCTGATAAGTTTCAATTTCATTATAATTTAAACTTCCATTTATAGGCAACTTCTCTTGATATCCCAATGTATATTGTGACTATTGTGACCATGCATTATAAGAAAAGGAAATCATATTCTTCTTCTTCATGGGCTCATAGTTATACTCAGACCAATTTTGTAATATATAACCTAGAGGACTAATAATTGGAATAGGTGGTCGATTTCCCGTATAAACTTGAACAAACAAGACACTACCAAAGTAGTATTCACAACAAGTCACACACTTACCAAAGTACTGTTCACAACAAATAACACACTTACCAAAATACTATTCACAACAAATAGCACCATTACCAAAGTACTACTCACAACAAATAGTGCAGTTATAAATAGGCCTGTCAAATTAACCCCTGATGACTTTTTATAACACTTTGGACAGGATACTACAAATAGCTTTCTCCAAGTACTATACCAATGCTCAAGTTGGGGAGTACCAAAGGGCTCACCTGTCTGGACCAGAAAATCCAAGACTTTCATTTACTGGTGAGTTTCAGTTTTCCAAGTTCAAGAAGCCAGGGACATCTGGGGAAACTGGAAATTCCCATTTGTGTCCTCCACCTAAAATGGGCCAAACAGCTGCTTAGACAAATAGGTGGAAATTTCCATTCTCCAGAGGTTACCTGAGCTGTGAGCAGCTCTTGGCCACATGTTGAGCACCCAAAATTTGGTAAAGAACTGGTCCCATTCCCCTGCAAGGGGAATCCCTGATTCATGTGGGTCTGAGTTCTCACTGATATAGGATTGCCAATCACTCCCACCAAACATAACTTACAGGGAAGGCTTTTTTTTTTTTTTAAATTTCATAAGACACTGACTGGGAGACAGAAGATAAAGTTCTAACACTTCCCTGATTGAGTGAGTGATGAGGTTTAGATAGATAAAGGTGTTGGGAAAAACAAGATGCTTTGAGAAATGTATAGGACAAGACAGGATGTCTGCTTTTTTTTTTTTTTTTTGTGACTGGTAAGGGGATCGCAACCCTTGGCTTGGTGTTGCCTGCACCGCGCTCAACCAGTGAGCGCACCGGCCATCCTTATATAGGATCTGAACCCGCGGCGGGAGCACTGCTGCGCTCCCAAGTGCCACACTCTCCGGAGTGCGCCAAGGGGCTGGCCCAGGATGTCTGCTTTTGATACAGTCTTGGTTAATCATTAAGGGCGAGCTATAAAAGGAAAGCAAAGTTAGTTCTATAGTGTATGCACAAGTGTGGGGGAGGGGGATTCCATGTTTACACTACACTATACTGCTTTCTGAAACATAATGGAGCAGGTATACATGTGCTGCAAAAGAAAAATCTAGAAGGAGTTACTATGCAGTCTCCAGGCTGTCTACATCTGAACTTTTATATAAAAGAAAATAACTCTTAATTTATTTATTATCATTTCAATTAGCTTTCTCTTAATAGCTTTTGGACACATTCCTAACCAATATGCTTTATCTAAGTAAAGCTGACTTGGTTGTTATAAAAGAGAAAGATCTATGTTAATTTTGTTATGAGTTTCATTTTAATGGCTGGATTAGATTATTCATTCAGCTATCTTATTCACTGGTAGCACAGAATCTTTAACCAGTTGAACTGACAAACTATACAAATCTGGACAAGTTATCTAGAAAGACAATGAAAAGTTGATGTTCTATTTACAACTTAACTGTAATTAAGCCAACAGTCAAACATCAATATAAATGTCAGTATTATAAGAAAATAGATTTTGCTGCTAGGATAGTGTGCCAATAAATTTAATTAGAATTGTAATTGCTTTTTGAATCAGAAAATCTTAGCTGCCGTAAAAATTATTCACATTTTAAATTTATCACATATATACTCAATTTTATGTCTCACTTTAAAACACATTATATTCTCACGTAAAATATACAATAAATTACATAATATTAGAAAACACTGATAATACTAAAAGAAGTAGATCATCTTTGAGAATTATAAAAAAGCCTAACAATATTTCTTTTAAAGCATCAAATCCCTTTATATTGTGTTTTCTTATTGATTACAACACTCTAAGCTTTTGCATTTGTTTCACTGTGGATTTTTTCATATTTTAAAA
>NW_007739887.1:21189-25626 GCF_000696425.1 Galeopterus variegatus
GCCCCAGGGAACTAATAAAGTTATTATTTGCCAATAATGTTAATCCTTACCTACTATTGTTCAGTTTGTCATTTTTCCAAATCAATTTGCTGAAACTAATATCTGGTTCCTTTGACGAACTGAAATATTGTATATGAAGACGATTGTCTAAAATTTAGATGAAAGGTACCAGATTAAAAATATACCTTTATTCCAGTTTATCTGACCACCACAATAATAATAACAAAGTGTTTTATTATACAACAAAAATAAGCATCAATGGCTCAGCAGACCAGAAAAAGTTGAGTACTAATCCAGCAATGGGAAACATTTTGAAGCCACCTGCATATCACAGCAGAATGAACCATAAAAACAGAAGACTAGAGGCTAACTGGTTAGCTCAGTTAGTTAGATTTCAACCTTATAACACCAAGGTCATTGGTTCAGATCCCCTTATCGGCTTAGTCACCAAAAAAGAAAAACAAACCAAACAAACAAAATAATCCCAGGAGATCATTAAAAGTCTTTTTTATAGATCTCATAAAAGTCTCCCTCTCCCACCTCAAATATCCTTTCCCCTTCTCTGGAGAGTGAAATAACTGTCACGTCCTTCACATACCCACGTACACACTAGTAGCCCCAGGGAACTAATAAAGTTATTATTTGCCAATAATGTTAATCCTTACCTACTATTGTTGAGTTTGTCATTTTTCCAAATCAATTTGCTGAAACTAATATCTGGTTCCTTTGACAAACTGAAATATTGTATACGAAGAAGATTGTCTTAAATTTAGATGAAAGGTACCAGATTAAAAATATACCTTTATTTCAGTTTATCTGACCACCACAATAATAATAACAAAGTGTTTTATTATACAACAAAAATAAGCATCACTGGCTCAGCAGACCAGAAAAAGTTGAATACTAATCCAGCAATGTGAAACATTTTGAAGCCACCTGCATATCACAGCAGAATGAACCATAAAAACAGAAGACTAGAGGCTAACTGGTTAGCTCAGTTAGTTAGATTTCAACCTTATAACTCCAAGGTCATTGGTTCAGATCCCCTTATCGGCTTAGTCACCAAAAAAAGAAAAACAAACCAAACAAACAAAATAATCCCAAGAGATCATTAAAAGTCTTTTTTATAGATCTCATAAAAGTCTCCCTCTCCCACGTCAAATATCCTTTCCCCTTCTCTGGAGAGTGAAATAACTGTCACTTCCTTCACATACCCACGTACACACTAGTAAGAGACTAGAGATTTATTCTCCAAAGGAGAGAAAACAGAGGTTGGCTTTACTAGAGGTATCTAAGCCTTGCAAAAGGAGAAGTTTCTATAGTAAAACAGAGAAGTTGATGATAAATCTATTTACTAAATATTGAGACCTCCATGGTTCTTTCCACTTTGGCCCTCAGCAAGTTGACTACTATTCTTTAGAAAGAATGTAGAAAATTTATCTCTGAGGATTTGGACCAAAGAATAAATATCCAAAGATACTGACATCAGTGGTTCCCCACCAGAGTAGCCCCATCAGTTCACTCTACAGTGAAAGCCAGAATCAATAAACCAATTCCCTCCATATACAGGGCATTTATTAAGTTTCTAATGTTTCCTTTTTTAATGTGAGAAGATAGCTGAAAATAACTATATACTGAGGACAACTTCTAGTGTGAAAGATCAAAATCAAAACATCATAGGAAAATAAGCAACTCAAAAAGGAACAAAACTGTACAGGAATAATGGAAATATGTATCCTTAGTATCACCAATATCTTAAAAAGGATAAAAAAGATATTACAAGTAAACAAATATCATAAAATAAATTAAAAATAAAATAAAGAATGAGAGAGAAATTTCATTAATTAAAACCTTGTTAACAAAAATAGGAATCAATATAAAATTGAAAAATGAAGTTGAGATAACAGCCCTTAAATCACAAATACATTGAATGAAAATGAGAGGGAAAAAATGAAAAAATAAAAATAAAATTACAAATTTAGTCTTAAAGTTTAATATCCAAATACTAGGGATTGCAGAAGGAAAGAGAGAAAAAAAATTATGGAAAAAATATTTCAGCTCTCTGCTTTCTCTGCTTCCACCATCTTGCAATGTGAGATCTCTGGGTCACTGTCACCACCATCAGATGGACTCTGGATTTCTTAGCCTTAGAAATTGTCCTAAGGGGGAAACATGGTGGCGGGAAGGGAGTGAGCTGGCCGCGCCCCGTGCCGGCAGGATCCCAGAGGCCACCAGCAAGAAGAGGAACTCAGAAAGCCTGATCATGAGTCAGAATCTCTAGTGTCCTTGCTTGCACCGGGGGGTACCTGTTACTACCCAGGTAGATTGCTCTGAAGGATTGCTGAGACCTTGAAGGGGACTCTCAAAATATAAGCACTGAGGTTTAGAGCGTGCAGCCATTTTGTGAAATTTACAAAATCCTCCCTGGGAAGAAGCCACAGGAGTGGTAGCCACTCGGCTCCTGGCCTCACAGCCCCTGCCCTCAGCACCAGGCTGGGCCGCGCAGCCCTGCCACCAAGGCTCGGGGTCCGGCGACTGCAGTTTTTGCCGGGGAGGGGGTTGTCGCCTCCCCGGCCCCGGGCACCGCTGGAACTGCCAGCCAGAGAGAGACTGAGCAGGCTGCGGTGGGACCAGGAGCTGGGAGTGCCAGGGGCAGTGAGAGGCAGCCGGGGCCACTCTGGCTGCAGGAGGCCACCGCAGGAGCTCAACGCAAGAGCGGCGTGAGCGCCCCACCATCTTTCCGGTAGTCAACTTTGGACTTACCTGGCACTAGTGTCCAACTGAGTAGTCACTGAGGTAGCCATACCAAATTGATAACCCCAGCAACATCTTAGTTAGGCAATAGTGTCAAACCTGTGGACTGTGAAATCTCCTGCCACAATGAATAAACATCAAAGAAAAGACACCAGAAATACGAAAAATCAAGAAAGTACACCACCCAAAGATAATAAATCTCAAGCTCTAGATCCAAAAGAACAAGAGGCCCTTGAAATGACTGACAAGGAATTTTGAGTGATAATTCTAAAGAAACTGAATGAGATACAAGAAAACTCAGATAGACATCATGATGAAATGAGGAAAAGTATACAGGACCTGAAAGAGGAAATGTACAAGGAAATCAATGCCCTGAAAAAAAAACGTAGCAGAACTTGCCAAACTGAAGAAGCTATTCAGCTAAATAAAAAACACAATGGAGAGTTTAACCAGCAGGCTTGTCGAAGTTGAAGAGAGAACCTCNAACAAAACTGTACAGGAATAATGGAAATATGTATCCTTAGTATCACCAATATCTTAAAAAGGATAAAAAAGATATTACAAGTAAACAAATATCATAAAATAAATTAAAAATAAAATAAAGAATGAGAGAGAAATTTCATTAATTAAAACCTTGTTAACAAAAATAGGAATCAATATAAAATTGAAAAATGAAGTTGAGATAACAGCCCTTAAATCACAAATAAATTGAATGAAAATGAGAGGGAAAAAATGAAAAAATAAAAATAAAATTACAAATTTAGTCTTAAAGTTTAATATCCAAATACTAGGGATTGCAGAAGGAAAGAGAGAAAAAAAATTATGGAAAAAATATTTCAGCTCTCTGCTTTCTCTGCTTCCACCATCTTGCAATGTGAGATCTCTGGGTCACTGTCACCACCACCAGATGGACTCTGGATTTCCCAGCCTTAAAAATTGTCTTAAGGGGGAAACATGGTGGCGGGAAGGGAGTGAGCTGGCTGCGCCCCGCGCCGGCAGGATCCCAGAGGCCACCAGCAAGAAGAGGAACTCAGAAAGCCTGATCATGAGTCAGAATCTCTAGTATCCTTGCTTGAACCGGGGGGTACCTGTTACTACCCAGGTGGATTGCTCTGAAGGATTGCTGAGACCTTGAAGGGGACTCTCAAAATATAAGCACTGAGGTTTAGAGCAGCCATTTTGTGAAATTTACAAAATCCTCCCTGGGAAGAAGCCGCAGGAGCGGTTGCCACTCGGCGCCTGGCCTCACAGCCGCTGCCCTCAGCGCCAGGCTGGGCCGCGCAGCCCCGCTGCCAAGACTCGGGGTCCGGCGACTGCGGTTTTTGACGGGGAGGGGGCTGTCGCCTCCCCGGCCCCAGGCACCACTGGAACCGCGAGCCGGAGAGAGACTGAGCAGGCTGCGGCGCGACCAGGAGCTGGGAGTGCCAGTGGCAGTGAGAGGCGGCCGGGGCCACTCTGGCTGCAGGAGGCCACCGCGGGAGCTCAACGCGGGAGCGGCGTGAGTGCCCCGCCATCTTTCCGGTAGTCAACTTTGGACTTGCCTGGCACTAGTGTCCAACTGAGCAGTCACTGAGGTAGCCATACCAAATTGGCAACCCCAGCAACATTTTACTCAGGCAACACTGTCAAACCTGTGGACTGTAAAACCCCCTGCCACAATGAATAAACATCAAAGAAAAGACA
>NW_007739887.1:26626-28413 GCF_000696425.1 Galeopterus variegatus
AAAAACTGCGGGAGTTCACCACCACACGACCACCCTTACAAGAAATTCTCAAAGGAGTACTGGGTTTGGTTCCTGAAAAATAACCACCACTGCCATAAAAACCCAAGAAAAATCTAAACCTGGGGCCAGCCCGGTGGTGCACTGCTACAGTGCGCCGCTTGTGAGTGTGGCAGTGCTCCTGCCGAGGGTTCAGATCCCAAATACAGACCGGCCACTCACTGGCTGAGCGAGCTGTGTGCGAACACCGAGGGTTGCGATCCCGTTGCCAGTCCCAGTCCGGTATGGGCGCGACACTGAGGGTNGGTAAAGATATAACCAAAAAAGAAAACTACAGGCCGATATCCTTGATGAATATAGATGAAATAATCCTCAATAAAATACTAGCAAACAGAATACAACAACACATACGTAAAATTATTCACGAAGATCAAGTGGGATTCATTCCAGGGATGCAAGGTTGGTTCAACATATGCAAATCAATAAATGTGATACACCATATTAATAAAATCAAACAGAAGGATCATATGATCATCTCTATTGATGCTGAAAAAGCATTTTGTAAAATTCAACACTCTTTCATGACGAAGACCCTCTATAAGTTACGTATAGACGGAAAGTATCTCAACATAATTAAAGCCACATATGATAAACCCACTGCCAACATCATCCTGAACGGGGAAAAGCTAAAAGCTTTTCCTTTAAGAACAGGAACTAGACAAGGATGCCCACTCTCACCACTCCTATTCAACATAGTGTTGGAAGTACTAGCCAGAGCAATCAGAGAAGAGAAGGAAATAAAGTG
The DNA here is from genome assembly GCF_000696425.1 of Galeopterus variegatus. Taxonomy (NCBI): domain Eukaryota; kingdom Metazoa; phylum Chordata; class Mammalia; order Dermoptera; family Cynocephalidae; genus Galeopterus; species Galeopterus variegatus. The sequence goes on from NW_007739887.1 coordinate 27,429, forward strand.
TATTCAGACTGGAAAAGATGAAGTCATACTGTCCCTGTTTGCAGATGACATGATCCTATATATCGAACAGCCTAAAGCCTCTACAAAAAAACTCTTGGAGGTGATAAATGAGTTCAGCACAGTAGCAGGATACAAAATCAACACACAAAAATCAGTAGCATTTCTATTCACCAATAGTGAACATGCAGAAAGAGAAATCAAGAAAGCCTGCCCATTTACAATAGCCACCCCAAAAATAAAATACTTAGGAATTGAGTTAACCAAGAATGTTAAAAATCTCTATAATGAGAACTACAAACCATTCCTGAGAGAAATTAGAGAGGCTACAAGAAGATGGAAAGATATCCCATGCTCTTGGATTGGAAGAATCAACATAGTGAAAATGTCCATACTCCCCAAAGTGATGTACAAATTCAATGCAATCCCCATCAAAATTCCAATGACATTTTTCTCAGTAATGGAAAGAACTATCCAGACATTTGTATGGAATAACAAAATACCACGCATAGCCAAAGCAATGCTGAGGAAAAAAATAAATAAATAAAAAAAGCTGGAGGCATAACACTACCTGACTTTAAACTATACTACAAAGCTATAATAACCAAAACAGTATGGTACTGGCATAAAAACAGACACACTGATCAATGGAATAGAATAGAGAATCCAGAAATCAACCCACACAGCTACAGCCATCTGTTCTTTGAGAAGGGCACCAAGCCTATACACTGGCGAAGAGACTGCCTCTTTAGCAAATGGTGCTGGGAGAACTGGATATCAACATGCAGGAGAATGAAACTAGACCCATACCCTAAAGTCAACTCAAAATGGATTAAAGAATCAAATATACACCCTGAAACAATAAAACTTCTTAAAGAAAACATAGGAGAAACACTCCAGGAAGTAGGATTGGACACAGACTTCATGAATACGACCCCAAAAGAGCTAAGTAGGCATTTCTCTAAGGAAGACATACAAATGGCCAACA
>NW_007739887.1:29338-31359 GCF_000696425.1 Galeopterus variegatus
GAAAAATAAACAAATGGGATTATATCAAACTAAAGAGCTTCTGCACAGCGAAAGAAACAACAGAGTTAAAAGAAAACCAACAGAGTGGGAGAAAATATTTGCAGAATATACATCTGATAAAGGATTAATATCCAGAATATACAAGGAACTCAAACAACTTTACAAGAAAAAAACAAGCAACCCACTTAAAAAATGGGCAAAAGAGCTAAGTAAGCAATTCTCTAAGGAATGTATACAAATGGCCAATAGTCATATGAAAAAATGCTCAACATCACTCAGCATCTGGGAAATGTAAATCAAAACTACACTGAGATACCATCTCACCCCAGTTAGGATGGCTAAAATCCAAAAGGCTCTGAACGATAAATGCTGGTGAGATTGCCGAGAAAAAGGTACTCTCATACATTGTTGGTGTGACTGCAAAATGGTGCAGCCTCTATGGAAAATGGTATGGAGGTTCCTCAAACAATTACAGATAGATCTGACATATGACCCAGCTATTCCACTGCTGGGAATATACCCAGAGCAATGGAAAGCATCAAGTCGAAGGTATACCTGTTCCCCAGTGTTCATCACGGCACTCTTTACAATAGCTAAGAGTTGGAACCAGCCCAATTGTCCATCATTGGATGAGTGGATATGGAAATTATGGTATATCTACACAATGGAATACCACTCAGCTATAAAAACGAATGAAATACTGCCATTTGCAACAACATCGGTGGACCTTGAGAGAATTATATTAAGTGAAACAAGTCAGGCATAGAAAGAGAAATACCACATGTTCTCACTTATTGGTGGGAGCTAAAAATAAATAAATAAATTCACACGCACACACAAGAAAACCGGGGGGGTGGTGAAGAAGACTTAACAACTACAACTCTTAGAAGTTGATACGACAAGCAAACAAAAAGGACATTGTTGGGTGGGATGGGGGAGAGGGAGGAGGAAGGGGGGGGTTCGGTAATGGGCCACAATAATCAACCACATTATATATCGGCAAAATAAAATTAGGAAAAAAAATATTAAAAAATAAAATAAAATAAATAAATAAAAATAATAATAATAATTTCATATGGATGATTGATATTTTTGTCAATTTTATGCACTCTGTCAATAAAGACATATTTAAAAAAGAAAAAGGAAAATATATTTCAACATGTTTTATAGAATTATTAATTATTGATTTCCAGATGGAAAGTATTCAGTGGAGTACTCAGCACAATGATTAAAAGTAGACTCATACCAAGGCATATCATCAACAATTTTTAGAATTTGGGGCATACAAAATGCTAAAATATCAAAATGATGAAGGCCACATGAAATGATCAGAAATCAGCAAGTCATTGAATTTTTCAAAGGCAACACTAAAACCTAGAAGATAATGGAAAAATGTCTTAAAAATTTAGAAAGTGATTTTCAACTTAGAATTCTATATCCAGCTATATTATCAATTCATCTTGGGTAGAATCCAGGTACTGTGTTACATGTGAGCTCTCAAAAGCTTTACTTGCTTGAGTCCTTCTCAATAAAGCTTATTTTGAATATAATCCACCAAATTAGAGGATAAACAGAAGATGACATAGGATCCAGAATACAAGAGAGATGTAAAAGTGTTTCCTGTTATGAAATTTAAGGAGAAAACTTGGAAAGCAGCTGTGCAACAAACATAAAGTATGCATCTCCACAATGAGTATTTCAAATAATACCAGATGTTTAAAAAAAAAAAAATGACATTGAGAAATATCTGTTGTATTTCAACATGTTGAAAGGAAACATATAATCACATGGAGAGAGCATTTGTGGATAATTTATAATAAAAACACAAAATAATAAGCAAATGCAAAATGAAATAAAGAATGGTATTTTATACAAAATAATAAAATACAAATTAATACAAAATAGTAAGCAAAGCAATACCAAAAATAGAGAATTTTCAACCTATGGGCTATCCATAGTATATAATTTTGTGTGAATATGTGTGATGAATTTGGTCATGTAGTGCAATATATCACACAGAT
>NW_007739887.1:32645-33384 GCF_000696425.1 Galeopterus variegatus
TGAGATAAGATCTATCCTAAAAAATGTCTCATGTGTACTTAAGAAGAATGTGTATTCCATTGTCATTGGTTATAGTGTCCTGTACATGTTTGTTAGATCTAGTTGGTTTATTGGGTGTTAAAGTTCTCTGTTTTCTTACTTACCATTTGTCTGATTGTTCTATCTACTACTGTGAGTCTGATATTGAAATATACAATTATTATTGTGAAAATGTCTATTTCTTCCTCCTTCAATTCTGTCAATATTTTCTTTATATGTTTTGATAGTTTGTTTTTAGATGTGTATATGTTTATAATTGTTACTTCTTCTCAATGTATAACATTTCATTATATATAATGTCCTAATTTATAACTTATTTTTATTTAAAGGCTATTTTGCATAATACTGCAATCCTACATTCTTTTGGCTACAATTTGCAAGGAATATCCTTTTCCCATCCTTTTACTTTCAGCTTATTTGTTTCTTTGGATCTCAACTGAGTTTCTTATGTACAGCTTATAGTTTAATCAGGTTTTGTTTTTTAGGTTTTTGTTTGTTTGTTTTCTTAATCTATTTTGTCAATCTCTCCCTCTTGACTAGGGAGTTTAATCCATATACCTTTAAAGTAATTACTGATGAGCAGGAAATTTCTTCTATCATTTTGCTATTTGTTTTCTATATGCCTTATGGCTTTTTTTATTTGTTTTTTTAAACTTCTCATTTCTTGCATCACTGTCTCTTTAGTTTTTAGCTGATTTTT
>NW_007739888.1:0-466 GCF_000696425.1 Galeopterus variegatus
CAAGGTTGATTCGACCTTGCATGTTGAATCCACCTTTCATCTCTGGGGTGAATCCAAGTTGGTCATGGTGTATAATTTTTTTGATGTGTTGCTGTAATTTGGGCTATTCCTTTAAGAACAGGAAAAAGACAAGGATGTTGACCCTCACCACTACTATTGAACACAGTATTAGAAAAACTAGCCAGAACAATTAGGCAAGAGAAAGAAATGAACGGTATTGAGATTGGGGAGGACAAAGTCAAACCATCTTTGTTTGCAGACAACAAAATCTTATATAGAAAAACCTGTAGATTCTACCAAAAAACTCTTACAGCTGACTAACAACTTCAGTAATGTTTCAGGATACAAATTCAATGCCCAAAATTCAGTAACATTTTTATACTCCTATAACAACCTAGCAGAAAATGAAATCAAGAAAGCAAGCCCATTTACAATAGTCACCAAAACAAACAAACAAACAAACAAA
>NW_007739888.1:2577-19639 GCF_000696425.1 Galeopterus variegatus
TTTTTTATTTTTTTAGTGGCTAACATTAGGGTTACATAAACATGTTATAATTATAACTATATTTTAAGCTGATGGCAACTTAATTTCAACCACAAACAAAAACTCTACATTTAACTCCACATTTTATGTTATTGACCTCATAACTCACATATTTTATGCATGATGCATCCACTACCTAATTCTTATACTGACAGTTATTTTTAACTCTTTTCTTTTACATACTTTTGAGGTTTTATTGGACATAGAACATGTGATAAAAAAACACATTTTTTCTTTAAATCAGTTGAAATGTACTATCAAGTCCCATTAATAAAACCCCTCCAGTTCTTTTGTTGTTGTTGTTATAGCGAATTACATTTCTCCAGTTGCCAAGATTCCTTCAGCACTACAACCAAAGGCAAAGGTGTAGGATCAATGGTTGGGACCAAAGGAACTGCCCTGCAGTATTATACACTAATTGTCTAAGGGCTGACATGATAAGCAGGCTTGGATCCACGCTTCTTAAAAAAATGTAAAAAAATGCGAACCTCATCTTCAAACTTGTGACCATTTTCATTTCTACTGTTTCCCTCTATAATTATAACCTGGAAATTTAGGAGAACAAAATCCAGAAATAGAAATGTCTGTGAACAAATACTATTTATACTTTTGCAATGTCTTCTTACTTCGGAGAAATGACACACAGATATGACTGACGACATTTGTATAGAGTTTGTGCCATATTTGCTAATGGGGACTCTTGACAGAGTTAACTTGGCTAATGCTTACTGACAAGTTTGCACTCTTAAAATCAATTTTTATAATCTTGTTAAAAGTCTAACAGATGTCAACCTATGACAGAATGAGTATTATCTGGAGATGAGAATTGTTTTAATATTTTTGACTCTTTCAGTTTTGCATACCATTATCCTATTTATTAAAGAAAATATGACCACTTTCTGGCACTGATATGGAATATTGACTGTACACGCAGAATGCTAGTGAATAACACAGCTGAGGGCTAGAAAGCAAGGAAGATCACTGGCATGCCAATTATTCTGTGTTGATCAACCAACTGCCTGCGCCTGTGTTGATTGTATTGTGCATCTGGACAGGCACAGACTTTACCCATGTAAGGTAGAGCTGACAGCATGGAGAGAAAAATAAAGGCTTTCAAACGTGGAAATTATTAAGGCACCTTTCTAATTTACCTTCAACTGTTGTAGAAAGATATACTGCTGTAATTCTAAGCTGTAATGTTAATGATCAAGGTAATTATCTTCTTTGCATAACCTACAGATAATTTAATTGAGCCTAATTTTTCCCTTAAAATCCAAAAGGGACTTCCTTCTTGATGTCAGAAAATTCACCCCTGGGAATTTCTTCTTTACTACAAAATATATTCCCTTAACCCTGGAAATTACATTGACTGTGCAAATTCCATTTATTTACTAAACATAATTTTAAAATGTTCCACCCAAAAGTGTTCCACCAGTTACCACTTGATTTTCTTATTCTGCCAGAATTGAGATGATGAAATATAAAGTTTTGTTTCCAATTTGTTTTAATCTCAAATAATAAAACAGACCAAAGTATGCTTGCACAGTCACATGCATGCACATGTGTAAAACAAACAAAAAGATTTTATCACCAGCCATTGTTAAAAAAATCTCTTGGGAAAATAATTCCCTATTTCATCAGTTATTGTACTACATTAAAATAAGATATAAGAAGTCAAATCCAGAGATATATTTTTTTACAAATTTTGATGATACATAAATGTAAAAGGAACTCTACCAATTTGTTATATGTTCATTATACAGGCATTAATTGTTATGTGAAATATTAGTGATTTTTTTTTTGTTTCTCAAAAAATGTATGTTTAAAAGTTATTTTATGGTCATTGTTTGAAGAGCTCAAGTAACTATCAATTAGGAAATAGTTCAGAGAAAAACTGTTGTGCCAAAAATATTAATATTTATTGACTATGAACTAACTTTTCCCCAACTTCTTCTTCTTTTTTTTTTTTTTTGAATTTCACAGCAATATGTTTGAATTAATATTTATTGACTATGAACTAACTTTTCCCCAACTTCTTCTTCTTTTTTTTTTTTTTTTTTGAATTTCACAGCAATATGTTTGGTATATAAAATTTGAAAACTATAGTATGAAGGAGTGTCTTATAACCCCTCATTATTCCAATGGCTCCTCAATGTGAAAAATCTAATGAGTTTGTTTATATATGATTATATTTTTAAATGTATTTTTTAGTGAAATATATTTCTAGGACAAAAATAGGTGTGAAAATTCTCCCACATTCCTGCATAGTATTACGTGGAAAGCTAATTGCAGAGGCTTTGCCTCTTTGGGGGAATTGCCTATTAGAAAATATTAACCCTTTTCTTCCCATTTTCTCCTTCCACCCTAAGGAAAGTGAGTGATTTAATAGATTTGGAAGGGTGTTTAGAGCCTAGTGTTCACTGACCACTTTTCCCTGTTGGGCAAGATGAAAATACCAAATACCCACCCCACTAAAGACTTCCATTGGTTATATTGTATGCTCAGCCACATTGGATAGTTTTACTCCTTATATCCATTGAGAAAGTGAATAAATAAGTGGGATTTGTTTACCCAACCCAAGCATCTTACATTCTCTTTGATCATGTCTTGGTAGCTGTTAGTTACTTAAGAGTCCAAAAAGTTAGATTTTGCTAGTAAGGTAAAAGACAAAGAGACCTGAATTTATTAAGGATGGTTAGGCAATTGCCTTCCTAGACTAAAAAGACCTATTATTTGATTATTTATTGACTGGCAATCTTTGTGAAAATTTTCAAGTAAAATGTCCAGTGCTGGTGTGGATAACAATTCCAACTCCCAAAACATGATTAAAAAGGAACCTCAGGTAAAATGTACTTCTGGTGTTTTACTACTTAGACGTTAACTATTAGCAATTTTTTTTGTCATGAAATTATCCACAAACTTCATTTTATTGATATAATGCACTGTCTTATGCTAATCTTCTTTTCCCTTTTTTTTCTATTAAGTACTCTGTGATAAACTTTGTTTATATCCAAATTGCCATAATGACAGAGTCCCATTTGCTGTGTTGCTGTGTTGAATATGATAGAATTGTATAGCCTCATTGACATACTACTTTTCAAAGTGTCCATTAATTCACATAACATAAGCAAAGTTATTATCTGTTTGTTTTAAATTGTCTGAACCAACACATTCTTACCATTTTAACACTTTTTCTTTGCTAATGTGATACACATAAATTCTAATTCTTAAACATTTTCCCTGCTGTCATGTACATTTCCTCTTTTGTGAACATTTTCTTTATGCATTTTTATTTTTGTTTTATGCATAATTATCTATCTTTTGGAAGGAAAAAAAAGGGGGAAGAAAAAAAAGACAACTGGTATGCTAATTACTTTGAGTTGACCAGACCATGGACAGATTTCTGAGCTGATCATGCAGTTCGTTTGGATGGGCACAGGCATAACCCATCTAAAGTAGAATTGCAGCAAGGTGAGTTTCCACTAATGGTATAAAAGTATATTAAACTTTCCCTTTTCCAAATATGACACAAATATGTTTTCTTTTAATAAATGTACATTCCCTTGCACACAAATCATGTATTTTTTATAATGAATTCTGAATTAATATTTTTTAGTTTTTATAGAGTGCAATTATCTCTATTGTATTTTATAAATGCTTATTACTACTCTAAAATAGCATTAGTGGTTTTTGGTTTTGTACACTGATACTACTCACTTATTGATTTCTCATTAATTTTAAAGAATTTTCATTTACTCAGAAAACATGTTTAAATGTCCTCATTGAAATAAACAGCATAAACACCCCCCCACCCCACATGTAAACTAATATTTGTAACCAACAGTGTTTCTTCTATTGTTTCTTTGATATAGGTCCAAGAAATAGGAGAAAAATGTAACAAAAATATTCTGGAAAAATCATGTCAGTTTTAAATGCCATGAATTTATAAACCAGAGGTGGATAATTGTTAACCCTTGGGTTGCAATTAACTTTTATTCAATTCTATCATATATGCTGGAAATTGTAAAACAAAACAAAACACAGTATTCTCAACATTTATTGAGCACCTGCTATATATCTGACAATGTTCTAGTTTCTGAAGTTTTATTGATGAACAGAGTATAAAAGAAAAAGTTATAGCCCTCATACAGTTTATAATCTGGGAGGAATTATTATCCAGAAAAATACTAAATTGTTTTAACGCAGAAGTTTAATTAAACAGGAAACCAGCTCTGTATATAGGAGATCTGCTATTAAAGTCAGATGGTTTTTGTCTCTATTCTCTCTACCAGCAAACCACAGTGTCTATAAATTCAATTCCATGAGAGAGAATTTTAATCACCTAGTCATCAGCCATTACCTCCATTAGAACAGTGTCTTCATAGAAAGCCACAACAAAGTTGCTGACTGGTGTGGAATTGGCTGACCTTGTTTTGGTTTCTTACCACTTATTACTTTGGGAGAGGTACTGGCGGTAGGTACATGGGCAACTACCAGAGAGCATTTATCCAGGTTGGTATTCAACTGCGAAGAACAGTAGGGAAGAATCTGTTACAGAAGACAGCTATGGGGAAGCCCCTGCCCCTTTTCTGCTAGGGGCACAGTAGTCCCTGAATAACATCAGCCACACATTGCAAATCTAATTATCCAAGCCTCCAGAAGGATGTAAATTTTCAGAATTATTTCAAAAGATGTCAGTCTTAGAAATCACAAATTTCAGGTGTTTTCTATTATACCTCAATTTCATTTTGATCTCTTCCAAGTTTATACCTTGCCATTGTACAAGTTATTGGAGAAATGGTTTAATTATCCACAAAATAAACCCAATTCAATAGAAGGAGAAAACAATGAACGCTGATAATCTACATAACAATGTACTTTGGAAAAGGGTAGAAAAATCAAAATTTGAAGACCCATATAACAAAAGAAATAATAATAATAATAATAATAACAACAATAATGTAGAAAAATCAAAATTTGAAGACCCATATAACAAAAGAAATAATAATAATAATAATAATAATAACAACAATAATAATAATAATAAGACTTACGTTGACTAGGCTGTAGTCTAATGGCTACCACACAAGCCTTTACTCTGAAAATGCCTACACAGGTGGCGTCACTTTTCATCACTTTCTTTAACTTTGTGTTTAATCTTTATTTTATTAACAGCTGCATGATTTTTTGGTGGTTGGTTTATTTGTTTTTTGGTCTGGTGGTGAAAAATAAGCTTTTCTCAGGCAGTCTGAGTTCTTAAACATGTTTCATCAATATATACCATTGGACTAATGAAATATAAAGGTAAAACTTGAATTGTATTAGGTTATTAATACCACTTTAAAGATGCTTGTACTAGAAAAACTCTTTAAATTTTCTAGAATTGGGAGAGATGTGGTCTTGACTTGGAATATCAAACACATTTCTCCAAAAATGCACTGTGAATTGTTGATGAAATGCACAATATCAGTACAAAATAACATTAGGACATGTATTTTAGCTGTATAATGTGTTATAATCATATAATATTAAGTATTATGGATTTTTAAAAAATTTTTTAGGCTACATAAAATTATTTTGTTTGATGATAACATTTGTTACCTTACTGAAAAAAATCTCACTTTCTTACCCCACAACATTCCTCACTAACCTCACCCAGAACACAACTCATCTGCCTTTTTATAAACGTCCTGAAATCTGTCAGCTTAGATAAGGCTTTTATCTCTTTACTGAACTGAGAGGAGAACCCACATTCTCCATTAACTAACTTCATTCCAGCTCTCATCACCTGAGACTGGACACATTGTACTTTAGACTTAATTCGGGCATTAAAACTCCCATTTTGTGTGTGTGTGTATGTGTGTGTGTGTGTGTGTTTGTGTGTATGTGTGTGTGTGGTTTTTCATGCCACCCACTTCAAAGTTAGCTTGTCTAAAACTAAAAGCAAATCTTTACAAATGTTACTGCTTTGTAATTTTACCTGACATCTTCCAGTCAGACTTCTCTTATGGGTCTTCCCTGTTTTCTCTTTGGAATTCTCATTTCTTCATTGTCTAATGTCTCAAAATCCTCAAATTTTTTTTAGCCAGTATTAGCTTTTAGGGGAGCACATGGTTGCTGCCAATTCCCATAACTACTAGTCCTGTAGTGACATCCTGTCAATTCAGCTGCACTGTATTGCTCAAAGGCAGCCCAGATCCAAGGTAACAGAAATAATTCCCCTCTTCTCAATGTGAGGATTCTTAATGTATCTGTGGCTTACTTTCTTGTGTAATCCTGCCAACATCGCCAATTTGCCTGGCTACGACAAAGGCTGCTGTCTGGAATCCTCACAGCAACAATAGTCTAGCTCTTAGTCCTGTTTGTGATGCCAATTGTAAAGCTAGGCGACCACGCTAGCTGTCGGGCTCTTTTACCTGCCAGTAATCCTGCACCGACTGGGCCGATGGTTGAGCTAGGGCTGGGTTTGGATCTCCCAGACCCCTCAAGCCCATTCACAGACTGGGTCACAGACCCTTCACACGCCAGGCTGGGTCACCAGACCCCTTCACACAGGTCTATGAGCTAGGTAACTAGTCACATGGTCTTTGGAAGCTGCAGGTCTGGAAAAATCATGGCAGTGCAGGGTGGGCACCTGAGGCATTAAACACCAGCCAAAGTGGCATTGCCTTGCAGGAGAACGTACTCCACCCCCACACACAATAGTTACTGAACTGCTCTGAATCTGTTCCGAGGTGAGGGGATCCTGATCAAATTGTTCCATTTTCCCAACCCTTACTATTATTATCACTATTTTTGTTAAAGGCACTAAGTCTTAAATAAGTATCTGACTTGCATAAATTCACAAAAGTAGCAAGTGGTGAGCTAATATCTCAATCAACACACATGTATTTTCGTATAACTTCGTATAATGTATGCTATACGAAGTTATTACGGTTATATAGTCATGTAATCAGAGAAATTTGCCTCATATATGAACACATTCAGTAACTTCATTATATTTTCTAGCTTGATATTCTAAGAAGGAAATGTCTGAAATGTTATGTGACTTATCAACTGATTGCACTTGATCTGAAATTGCCTGTTCATCAGCATCCAAAATCACTGGCAGATTGAAAACTTCAGTGATGATAATGAAAAATACGTTGACATAGTGTACATGTAGATATATTTGGATGAAAATAGCATTTTTACATTTAAGATATTAAAGGAATATTTCATTGTAGTTTAGAAAATTCAGTTCAAAGTTAATGTTGCATCACTTACTAAAATTGGTTGTATAGTTTTTCATTAGTTCATGAATCAAGTGTCTTTTTAATATGTTACTTAAATTTAATAAATATTTGATATAAGTTGGCTGTATTCCACAAAATTGCAATGGCATGGCAGCAGATATATATAAAATATAATGAACAATTGAATTAAAATAGTTACTGTGAAGGAGTCTTGTGTATTAAATTGTAGTAAAATTAGACTAAAAATAATTTATATTAACCTTTAATTTAATAAATATTTGATATAAGTTGGCTGTATTCCACAAAATTGCAATGGCATGGCAGCAGGTATATATAAAATATAATGAACAATTGAATTAAAATAGTTACTGTGAAGGAGTCTTGTGTATTAAATTGTAGTAAAATTAGACCAAAATAATTTATATTAACCTTTCTTGTAGTAAAATTAGACTAAAAATAATTTATATTAACCTTTATAATATAATAAAATAAAATAAACAATCTGTGTTGTATTAAAAGTAAAGCAACATACTATATCAAAGAAAACTTGCTTCATTTAAAATTATTTTGATATGCCACACTGTGCACTGATATAGGGCTTTGTGGTTCCATGGAAACTGAATTTTTCAGAGTTTTGTAATTTGTTGTTTGGTCTGTAAGAACTTTTGTTCAGTAAAAATATGTTGGTAAAAGGAAGCAATGAATGATTAAGGCATAGCAATCACGCTCTTTGTGCATAATTGGTATGTTCTATATTTAAAGAACCCCTTATTTGATTAAATGACAAGAATCAGAAGGGTTTGGTTCCCAGAATATTGTGTTGTTAGGAACATCATAGAAGAAATGGTTTGAATCTGGCTGAAGTGCCCCATCTTCAAATCCATTTGTCTTTGGAGGCAGTGTAAAAAAAAACAAACAAACAAACAAACAAAAAAACGAAAAGGGAAAAATTTATAACACTCTCTAATTTTCCCAAATACTGTAAAAGGTCTGGTTTGGAAGTGTTTACTGATGTCAGAGATGTTAGCCTGTGATTGTTTATTGCAATGCTCTACACAGTTCAAACTGTTATTTGCAGATGTGTGTTTAAAGAGATGAGATGGGATCATCCTTTAGAAGTTTGTTATAACTGAATGTCTTACTTATTTTGTGAACATATTCAAGTGAACTGAAATTATTAAAATTGAAAATACATCACAGAAAATACTTTTAGTAGAGATTCTATGCTGGATCAAGGACTCAGTGAAATGATTTAGGTTTATTGGTACTTACTACTTCTCAAGCATAGACAAATTAATGATCTATATAACTAGATTTTACCATTTACAGATTTGAAGCTGAGGCTGTTCAGAAGGCAGTAAGTCAAAAACCTTTATACTCAAGTGTTCCTTAGATTGTAAAGCCATAAATCCACACATTTTTATGTAAAGGAGTCCTGAGAGAAAACTGCCAGGCAATTATTTTTGTAACCATGAAGTAAGTGGTATAGAATGTGACCTATCTTATAATATACAATAAACTGGAAGTAGCCAGGCAATTATTTTTGTAACCATGAAGTAAGTGGTATAGAATGTGACCTATCTTATAATATTGTATATTTTACATAAACTGGAAGTACTATTAGTCTTGAATTCTAGAATGATGAAAGACATTGCACTCAAAAAACTAGAAAATCAACAGGAAGGTGATTAGGAGGATCTCTGAAGACTGCATTTTAATGAGACCATAATTATTCACTGAAGTTTCTACAAATAAAAGTTTTTGTTTATGGTGTAAGGAGCTTATTAAAGAAACATGGTATTTTGAGGAAAATGCAATATTTAAATTAAAAGTTAAGTGCCACAGTAAAAATAAGACATAAATGTTGAAAATTGTAAGTAATTGACAGCTGTAGTAACTGTATTTGTTGTATGATTAGAAAAAATAGTATTCTGTAATATATATGGAGTGACTGTAAAATGGTAGTTAGTGGAGAAAAAAAAATTCTACCCTATAAACAACTTAGTTAATGTGAAATCATACAAACTCAGTTTTAACATACATGTTAAATGCCTTGAAATAACTACTTAAAAATTATCACATAGGCCTTAACTTCTGACATTAACTCTCATATTACAATAATGGTAATAAACTTTGGTGACTTTTTATACAACATTTAATAGTAATATTCATGGTCAAAAGCAGTCAATTTTAAAGTAATTTATTCATTTTCAATAAGATTTCTTATTTTTATATTTTATTTGTGTATTTATTTATTTTGACAGTTTTTCTATTGAAGCATAATTTATTATACGTTTTTGTGGGGTACAGATTTGAATATCAATACCTGTATGAAATATGTGGTGATTAAATCAGGATAATTAGTATACTCATGTTTAGAAAATGTAACTAATCTTTGTGACTCTTAACCAATGTATTTTTATTTTAAAGTAGTTGATTGTGCCCCCCACAGGGGGCACAGAGTTGAATATCAATACCTATATACTATATGCAATGCTCAAATCAGGATAATTTGTACATTCAACATTATACAATGAAATTGTTTTTCATGTCCCTTTACCAATTCCTCCCTTTCCTCCTCCTCCCATTTTCCCACCTCTGGTAACCTCAGTTAAAAAAAAAATCTTATTATTATTTTCAAAAAAAGAGTATAAAAATTTGATTCAGGGCCGGCCCGGTGGCGCACTCGGTAGAGTGCGGTGCTTGGGAGCACGGCGGCATTCCTGCCGAGGGTTCGGATCCCATATAGAGACCGGTCCGCTCACTGGTTGAGCGCGGTGTGGGCGTGACACCGAGGGTTGTGATCCCGTTACCGGTCACGAAAAAAGACAAAAAGGAAAAAAAAAATTTGATTCAGGTATGAAAATTATCATATACACTTTCCCGAGACCTAAAACAGATCCCCAAGAACAATTTTCAGGTACTTTACTATTGTTTAGCTATTTTTTAGTTTAATGGGAAGAAATATTTACAAATATGTGGCTTGAAAACACATGTCCTTCTAGCAAATTTTGAATTCTTAGTTTGCAAACTAAGGTAGAATCAACCAGAAGATTTTTGTGTGGAAAAAAATCTCTCATGACAGCTTTAAATAACAGAAAAATATGTTGTAAGTGAAATAAAATTACCATTAAACTCATATGCCACCTGACTAGAACTTCTGTTTACTGCCCTCTCTGTAAGTCCTGGATCCAGGGCCTCCCTTGGATATCAGAATTCTAGGGTGCTCATGTCATGAATATGAGAAGTTGGAACACACAGATACAGAGGCTCAACTGTGTTTCCAAAGTTTGTCATTGTAAAGACCACATGTGAAGAAGGATCAGGTGGCTGGGACTGAAAGTGTCACTGGACTGTGCCTCAGAAACCATTGCGTCTTGCATTCCATAGATTTCTCTGAAGGAGTGTTTGGGAGGATCCTAAGTAAAGACCACATGTGAAGAAGGATCAGGTGGCTGGGACTGAAAGTGTCACTGGACTGTGCCACAGAAACCATTGCGTCTTGCATTCCATAGATTTCTCTGAAGGAGTGTTTGGGAGGACCCTAGAGATTTCTCTGAAGGAGTGTTTGGGAGGATCCTAAATTCTTTCTTATAAACAAATTTATAATCATTAAAACAAACCAATTAGATGGTGTATTTATGCTTCTGATAAACCTCCTACATTGTAATTTCACCTTGATGTGAAAGAAAGTTAATATCCATGTCATTTTACATTCATTAAATGATGAAAGCTGGCAATTGTTCTATCAAATTTTCAGTCATCATTTCCTTGCACACTAATCTCTAACTGTTATTTTACATAATGCTTATGAAACTGTTTTGTTCTATATAATAATGCCAACAATTTTTGTTGTTGTTGTTGTTGTTTCTAAACTCCGTCAAAATGTAGTTAAATGCTTTTCTTCTGTTAATACTTTTAACTGCTGACTTTCGCTTCCCAGGTCTTACTCAAAAAATAACTTGGTTAGGTAAGATACAAGAAACTGGATCTATGACACTAATCCATAAGTTCTCAGTCCATACAAAACCTAACAAGGTAAATTTCATTGACTTGACTTGATTTGGACTTTTTATTCTTTATATTTAATTATAACAAAAATATACTTCTCTGTTCTTTACTTCACTTGCCTTCCCTTTTTCACATGACCATCACACACCAAGTTTCTATTTAAGCATTGCATATTGCTATGAAAATCTTAGACTTCTCAGCCTTCTTTAACAAAATACCATAGACTTGGGGGTTTAGACAACAGACATTTATTTCTCACAGCTTTAGAGATTGGGGAGTCCAAGAAGAAGGTGCTGTCTCTTTCTACTCTTTCTGCTGTGTAGAAATCTACCTTTTCTTTGAGTCCTCACATGGTGGCAGAGAGAGAGAGAAAGGTCTGATTTCTGTCCTCTTCTTATAAGGACTCTAATTTCATCATGGCCTCACCTAAACCTAATCACCTCCCAAAAGTTGCACCTCCAAATACCATCACATTGGGGGTTATGGCTTCCAGTTTCTTTAATTTGGGATGAAGAGGAGGGGCACATAAACATTTGGTTCATAGAACATAGGGACTATTATCTTTGATTACATATTCTCATACCAGAAATTTCTCTGAAAAACAAATCTATTGGGAAAGTGGTCAGGGAAAGGAATGCGTAAGCATAATATACATTTTTATTTACAGATTAATCTGTGACGGCATGGCTAAACAAAAGTTTCTTGGCATATTTCTTTATCACAATCTCTTATGAGATTACAATGTGGAATTTACTTTGATGACAAGCAGAGTAATACAATTCATACAAAGTTTATTCATAAAATAACATGTTAAAATTTTCCAAATAGTGTTATTCTTAATTGCTTTCTAATGTTTTATTGAACTGAGTCAGAAATGGTATTCACTGGAAATTTGGTGATGATCAACATTTGCATTTTTAATGTTATAGCTATGCAGAATGACTGCTAAAAATATAGTAAATAGTTGTTTCTGCTATGAAATTCTATAGTGATTTGTTTCTATGTCATAACTTTAGTATGCATATTGGAATGTGTGTAGCATGTGAACCTCATAATCTTATGTCTAAGTTAAAGAAATATCAATGAGGCTCACCAGGCTTATAATATTAGTCTTATTTCAGGCTGCCTCTTAGTTAACTGTAGTGGATTGAACTATGTCTCCCTAAAACTCACTGACGCTTGAATTGTGTCCCCCAAGTTTTATGTATTAGAAGCTTGGTGCCCACTGTGACTGTTAAGAGGGTGGGAAATCCTATTATGATAATTAAAAGGTGGAGCCTTGAAGAGCTGATTAGATTGTAGGATCATGCTTTCGGAAATGAGTTAAAAATGGTGGACAGGGGCATGAGTCTGAGGGCTTTTTATGAGAAGCTTTTTCTGCTCTGCTGTCTCTGCTCTGCCATTTCACAATGTGATACCCTGCAATCACGGTCACCACCACCAAGGCCTTTACCAAATGTGATCCCTGGACTTGGGACTTCCCAGCCTCCAAAACTTTAAGCAGTAAATTTCACTTTCTTTATAAATCACCCAGTTCCAGGTATTTTGTTATAACCAACAGAAATGGACTAATACAGTTATGTTCATAGGTGTGTTTTCTGAATATTTATTAGAAAACTTTAACAGCTCCCAGTTGTGCCTGTGAAATTTGCAGATTCAAATACAGTAGCTGTTAGTTCTCTGAACTTGTGATTGTATCTGTAGCTTAAAGAATTATTTAATATCAACTAATTTATTAAAACAGTTTTAATAAATTAAACACTGGCACATCAGTGGTTTTCAAACATGATAGCAGATAGAGAGTAAGAAAGGAAAATCTCTGATTAACACATTATAAAGAGATCAGAGTGCAGTTCTTAAAATTCTTAAATGAGTTTGTCAATGGGGAGTACTTGAATCTCTATATTTTACACTTGTAATAAATTTAACTTCCGGGCTTTAATAAGTAAGTAAACATAATGTAAGGTATCGGGGGATAAAATATCTCAATCAACACACATGTATTTGGACCTACTTTGTATAGCTACTTATCCAGTACTTGTGAGCAAACAATTCTCTCATGGAGCTTCTGGGACTGAATGAGTCATTTCGAATATGATTAGTATTATAGCAGAGTATTCTTCACACATGTATTTTTAGTGTGTCTCAAGCAGTGAGGAATTCAAATGAATGTGATAGAATGAAAATATAAGAGTATTCTAGGCAGAAGGAACAGCATGTCTATAGTCCTTGGCTGAGAGACAGCATGGCATATACGATGACTGAGCAAGAGGAACAGTGACGAATGATGAGACTGAAAGACAGACGGGAGCTAAATCCTGGAGGACCTCTCAAGTCATACTAAGGAGTTTGGATATTATCCCAGGGACAACGGGAATACATGAGAAGATTGCATACAAACATATAAAATTATCAATATTTATTTGGAAAGAAAAGTTTCAGCTATATCCGTGCATCTCACAGGTGGACAAGAGTGAAACAACAGTATCAATTTGGAAGGAAGAGATGATAGGGATTTAGATTACATACATATGTAGAAATATAACACATAAGACAGCGGCTTAGATTTTAGGGTCAGCTATATCCGTGCATCTCACAGGTGGACAAGAGTGAAACAACAGTATCAATTTGGAAGGAGGAGATGATAGGGATTTAGATTACATACATATGTAGAAATATAACACATAAGACAGCGGCTTAGATTTTAGGGGCAGAAAGAGTGAGAAATTGTATGGTATTTATTGCTTTTCATAAATGAATCCAGTAATGCTGAGAAGTCAAGTAGGTAATACATAGAAAAGTTCAGTAAATTTGGAAACAGAAATATCGTTGGCAACTTTCGCATATCCAAGTGCACACATACACACACACATACGTACATCTGCTACTCCACATGTGGAAGAGTCATGTGTTTTTTGGAACAATGTGTTTGCCAGATTTTGATGAAATGAGAATCTTAGTATTATTTAAATAAGACACAACTGAAATAAACTTCCTGAACTGAATCAGGATAGGAGCATCATAGAATGGTAAATCCTAATTGAAAGCGTTTAGCCACCAAAACCTTGGTTGGCATTATTATGGTTAATATACTTAACTATGAGGCAAGCTTAGTAGCAGTTGTCTGCAAGAGGTCTTCTCTGGCCTTCCCTGTGTTTTCATAATCATTGCTTGTGGCTCTTTCATAGAATTTAGCAAAAATGCTAAATCAGAATATTCAATAGTGTACTTGAAAATATATATTTTCCAGAAGTTTTTTAGAATTAGACAAATTTTCAAAATGCTGTTATATTTCATAAAGATATTTTTCTATGTGTAATAACAGTTATCTAGGATATTAAACTCACAGAAACATTAAAATACAATTTAGCTTATCTAAAGAAAATCTAAAGCTTGTAAGGGAAGTAGAATTCTAGCTAACTATTTAGTTCAGGGTTTGCCAAAATATTTCTGAATATTTTAGGTTATGTGTGACATATGACCATTGTTGCAATTACAAAGTTCTGCCACAGTAGTGTAAAAGCAACCATAGGCTATTTGTAAATAGCCAAGTGTGTTCCAATAAAACATTTTTTTTTTGCAAAACAGGCATAGAGCTAAATTTGGTCCATGGGCTAGAGTTTGCCAATGTCGGATTTAGAGTTCAACAACCACTTAACCGTTTCCCACACGAGTTAGTTCTAATCTTCAGTGTCCCTTCAAATGCACAACATTGACAAATAACTGTGCTGTATCACTCTAAGTGCATAATCTGGTCATTCCTCTATTTCTTCCAATCTCCAGCTTTCTGATATTTACCTGTGTAACTATATTTTAAGAAAAACATTATTATGGATGGCTCTTGACAAAACAAATCTTCAATATTGGCTCTAAAATAATGCCAAGTTTAAAGACCCAAGAAGTTAATCTGAACTAAACACACAAAGAAGCATGTAAGTGTCTGATGATAAATCAATTTTTTGATTGAAAAAGACTCCTCATGCTAGGGTCTGGGTTTATTTCCCCAAATCATAAACCATGAAGTAAGGACTACTTTGACAGAGTTAAGTAGAAACAACTGGAATTTCTCCTCCTTGACAAAAGAATACATTATAAACACCACCATATCTGTGTGTGTGTGTGTGTGTGGTGTCAGCGCCATTAGCAAAGATTAGAAAGATGCAGGGATGATGATGCCTTAATGACCCAATTATAGTTGTTCTTCTGGATATCTTCTCCTAAGTCACCCATCTCTTTTCCCCTATTCTCACAGAGAATAGTTTGCTTTCATGTGACAGGAACAAAAACATACTGTCCCAGGCATGTGACAGTTCTTTAAATCCATACCACAAGGATTTCAACCTTCTGAATATAACAGAGAATATTACTTCCATTACATTGACATCATGCTGAAAAGAAGTGGAGAACAAAATAGTGTGGGTAACCATGAAGCAGTTCATTTGAAACGCCAGCGCTAAGTTGTGGCCTGAGTGGGTAGAGCTTTCCTTCTGAACGCTTCTCAGCCATTTTTCCCCTTTGACTCAGTAGAGCAAGTTGAGAAACTGGGACATATATAGATTCTCTGTGGAGACTAAGCAAGTTCTAATGGGAGATTTTTGGAACAAAGTCAAGAGAACCTCAAATAATCATTATTAGACATTTGACAAGAAGGTATTTTTATTGCCACAGGGCTCCCGGTGAGATTTACCATCTGGCTAACAGATTTTAGGTCCTTTGAAATTCACAGGGTTCGTGAGGAGGTTCTTGCCATCTGATCTTCCTAGTCAACATAGAGCTTTTCTTCAGCATTCAATCATGAATTGGGTATAATTTAGATGTAACATGTGCTGGGAATGCACTAAAGTTCTGTGAATATATCTCTTACAAGTCTACTGTTCCTTCTTGTGAATCACTACCAGTTCTATCTCAGTTCATACTAGTTGTTTCAAGGTTTATTGTTTTGACTAGAAATCAAAGGGAAAACAAAAAAAAAACAACAACAAGAACAAAAACATGAGTTCCAGATGTTTCTGAATAACGTGCTGGCACTAGCTAGAATTGCATCATTCTGAAATTGTAGTGAAAAAAATAAATTTGGCACTAGTTTTTTGGGTTTTTTTGTTGTTGTTNACTAGTTGTTTCAAGGTTTATTGTTTTGACTAGAAATCAAAGGGAAAACAAAACAAAACAACAACAAGAACAAAAACATGAGTTCCAGATGTTTCTGAATAACGTGCTGGCACTAGCTAGAATTGCATCATTCTGAAATTGTAGTGAAAAAAATAAATTTGGCACTAGTTTTTTGGGTTTTTTTGTTGTTGTTTTGTTCATTTTTTCTGGTGCTGTTCCTTACCTTTTCATCAAATGAATGCTGTTGAAAATGTCCTTCAATCAATATACAAACACATGTTTATAAATCACACGTGGTAGTATGGGCTATAGTAATGGTATATAGCAATTAGGACATCTGCTATTAGCACATAAAAAGAAATAATCCAAGCAAAACATGTTCAGACTTCTGAAGCAGTAGTCATGAATGCACCTTGGTTACGGTCTTTTCATGAATGTGTGTGTAGGGAGAGTGTGAGGGTGGAAGGGAAGGACTTTATTTTTGCCCAGATATTAAAATATGTAGGTCCTGAAGTGTCTTTTTGCTTTTCTTTGTTTACTATTTAGAGTTCTGGCTTTGGCTGGCAGTGTAGTTGAATTAGGAACAACTGAAGTAAGCTACCTGTAGGTTATTCAATGTAATTTAGAAGTCACTGGTATAAAAAGCAGTCATTTATGCTGCAGATATA
>NW_007739888.1:20501-22694 GCF_000696425.1 Galeopterus variegatus
AAAAAAACTTAGTGGGATGATAGCTACCACATATTCAGAAGAATGATTAAAATTCAAAACAACCAAAATCTGACAAATGGGAACATACAGAGTTGTGTAAATGTATGCATCAATGGGTGCTCTGTAGCCTGCACCCACATATTGATATAATCACTTTGGAAAAACTGGCAGTATCTACTAAAACTCCACATGCAGAACCTGTCTGATGCTCAGTTCTACCTTTTATTTTATATCCAACAGCAGCACGTGAATTTCTTTGCTATTAATGGTTAATGAGTCTCAGGTGAAGAAAAGGTCAAAGTATACGAAAACAGTAATAGATAACTAAATTGACATAAAAATATAAGCAGCCCAAGCAACCTGTGACGCAATAACAAACAGTAATGTTCAGAATTTTCAGTTCAACTTTGTGAGAGGAATTGGTAAAAGTGCATGTTACTCCNGTTATTCAATGTAATTTAGAAGTCACTGGTATAAAAAGCAGTCATTTATGCTGCAGATATACTAGAGCTGTTATTCATATCTCTATAATGGTCATTTGTTCATGTTTTTGAGTCACTGATAGCAAAATCCTACATTTTTTTTCCTCTAAAAAAAAGCATAAATATTCTTTGAAAAAATCGGTTGAGGAACAATCATACACAGACAGTTAAAGATTAGATGACATTCTGGGTCCTTGGAAAGAAAAAAAAAATTGCTAGCAAAATCATGCAGCATAATACTGTTTATGCTTCTATTTCCAGTGTTATTGTTTATTTTTGCACCAATTCATTTGAGGAGCCTAATAAGAAATAGCACAGTTTTTATAAAACTACAGGTTTATCACAGTTAAACACAAATCATCAAAGAGTAAAATAAAAAAGCGAAAAGATATTTCATATCATAAAAACAGAGAAGAGCAACAATTTAGTAAAAAGTAATTATCCTGGGCCGACCCCGTGGCTCACTCAGGAGAGTGTGGTGCTGGGAGAGCAGCGGCGCTGCTGCCACGGGTTCGGATCCTATATAGGGATGGCCAATGTGTTGCGCTCACCGACTGAGTGCAGTCACAAAAAAGGACCAAAAAAAAAAAAGTCAATTATCCTTTATTATAAGTACAGTAAAACATCTGCACTGTCTATATATCTTAATAACTACATTATACATCAATGTTTGTGCAAATTAAGGTCAAACCAACTATCATTACACATAAATCGAAAGAGCTTAATTAAAAGAAAGGTCATGAGTTGGTGGGGATTTTGAACAACTGGATTTCTCTTCCGTTGCTTTGAGGGTTTAAATTGCTAAACTACTTTGGTAAATTGGCTATGTATGTCTGCTAATGCTGAACAAAATATATCTTATGTCACAACAATTCCATTTCTATTTATATTTGTAACAGAACTGGAACATGTCATCACCAAAATGCATCAAATATAGGAACAGCATTCACAATAAAAACCTGAAAATAATGCAATGTCCTTTTATGGTAGGATGGCAAATAAGTTTTAATACATCCACACTGTAAAATTCTGTATAGTGATGAGAGTATACTAAGTCACATATAAAATCATGGGGCAAAAAGAAGCCTGGCAGAAAAATGTAAACATTATATTGATTCCATTTATCAGACGAAACTAATTTGTGATATTAGATGTCGTATAGTGGTTACAATTTGAGGGTTCTGTAAAAATTCAAGAGAGCAGTTATAACTTAAGGACACATTGAGAGGAAAGATTTCTGTTAAGAATGCTTTTGCTAAATAGCACTCTTTGCATTTTGAAAAATTTGTTTAATGAAATTAAGATTTATTCTGATATAAAAACAATAACGTTTTTGGAAGATAACATAGGAGAATATCATCTCAACCTTACATGGACAATGTTTTCTTTTCAAAAAGACACACAAAACACTACTTAAAGGAAAAATAAAATGTATTCAATATAGTTAATTAATTTAAATTAATGGGTTTATCAAAAGAGCTCATTATATGAGAGCAACAGCAACTAGCTCTCTGGGAGAAAATATTTACAACAACATACAAGACACATATCCATGATACACAAAAATAATGAAAAGAAAAAAAGGCAGACAAATTAATTAAAATAGGGCAAAAAACCTGAATAAGCATTTTGCAAAAGAGCATATGCAGAAAATCAATAAACAAATAAGCAGGTGTTCAAACATTTTGGTCACATGGGAAATGCAAAAAAA
>NW_007739888.1:23593-25598 GCF_000696425.1 Galeopterus variegatus
TAATGTTCAGAATTTTCAGTTCAACTTTGTGAGAGGAATTGGTAAAAGTGCATGTTACTCCGTCTTCCCAGAAGTCCCAACTTTTTCCTGTTTTTTTTTTTTGACCAATTGTATGTCAGTTGCACTATTCATAAGACATCATCCTTAAATAAGTTACCATGCATTACCTAATAATAAAGATATTCTCCTATACTAGTTCATCTTGAGAAATTTTTATTAATTACAAATATCATCAAATATTTAGTCCATAATTCTATTTTTCAAATGATTTCAGTAATGCCTTTATTATCTTTCATTTTAATTTAGCATGCGAGTCATATGTTACAATTGGTAATTATTTATTTATTTATTTTAAAAAATCAGAAGAAACCCCCACCCCCAACTCTATCACTTTGTTTCTTTGATTGTTTGATTTTCATAACATAGACTCTTTTGACATGTCTAAGTCAATTTCATTGTAGATTAGCCTATAATTCTGGATTTTTGTGCTGCTCGTTGGTATACAGGATAAACTGATTCAGGAGGGGGTAAGAATACCACTTAAGTAATGTGTGCATTTATTTTGTATCATATCAGGAAGTGCATAAAGTAAGTTGCCTCACTATTAGTGATGATAAGTTTCATTAGTCGAATAACTTGGTAACTCTTACATTTCTTCATTATAAAAGTGCATTTACACCTTCTTAAATGAATGAGTATTCCATACAATGATGCTTTCAAATGACTACAGATGATGCCCCTATTTTGTATGTAACTTCTTCACTCTCATCAGAGTGACATTGTGAGGGACAAGATATCTTCTTATTTGGCCACTGCAGCTGCTGAAGTGAAATCATCTGTTATCTTTCCCGCCTGTCACCCTCTGCTTAATGCGATACACAGAGACATCTTCAACCTCGACTTGTTTAAACTAATTTTGTTTTCTTCCCAATCCGCACTCCAATATGCTCTACTTCCTATATTTTTCTTTTTAAAATTTTATTTCACCATCATTCATAGTGAAACAGGGTTTTGGAAACCATCCTTCAAATAAAATTTAATCTTACATCTCTGGTCTGTGTGGCCATGCATAATCTGGTA
The DNA here is from genome assembly GCF_000696425.1 of Galeopterus variegatus. Taxonomy (NCBI): domain Eukaryota; kingdom Metazoa; phylum Chordata; class Mammalia; order Dermoptera; family Cynocephalidae; genus Galeopterus; species Galeopterus variegatus. Next base: position 24,674 of record NW_007739888.1, read on the forward strand.
CCTGCTTCCTTCTCCTCATTAACTTCCTACCTCCTGCCCATTTGCTCTCTCACATATGTGACCCTTCTCTCTTTCCAGTACCTGAAGCATGCCAAGCCCTTTTCTTTGACATTAGCATGCTTTCACAATGGCTAGGATGCTTGTGCTCTGGATATCTCGTGATGGTCTCTTTCCCCAAGTCATCTTTCCATTTTTAAACTTACATTTCTCTTATGTGTGACTCTGAGTTCCAAATGAAAGTAATTCCAGAAGAACAGAAACTGTGCCAGTTAAATTCAACGTTTCATTGGGGTGTTCCCAGCTCCTAGTACACTGGATGGCCCTGTGAATATACTCATTATATATTTAGTGAATTACTGTGTAAATGACTCAATGTTTCTCTATCTCCTTTTCTCATACTAGTACCCTGATTAAAAGCTATAGTTGGCCATAAAGAATTGTATATTCCAGTGGTTTTGTAGCAGAATGTTGATTTTTGATAAAGTAGTTTTCATGTGAAGTTTTCTTTATCAAACAACCTCATCATCTCTTGCCTGCAGTGTTATAGGATTCAAATTTAATAATCATGAGTAACAGAATACAGCCCATTCCTAAATGATAAGAATATAATTTTATTATTTCATTAAATTAATAATTTAATTAGATGATGTGATCATTAATTTGATTTTAGAACGAATAATCATCCCACATTTAGTACTTATGTGAGGGTACTTTTAAAAGTTCATTTAAAAATTTGTACTATATTTTAATTCTATTTTTCAAAGAACTTTTTGAAGTAGCCTCATATATACCTTTCAAATTTTGAATTAAAGATATTCTATAATAACAAGACTATGTATAATTATGTCTATTATAATACAACATAGACAAAATGAGCACACAAGGGCAGAAAAGAAGACATGAAAAAGATATAAGTAATTTACCA
>NW_007739888.1:26311-27295 GCF_000696425.1 Galeopterus variegatus
TTAAAAATTTGTACTATATTTTAATTCTATTTTTCAAAGAACTTTTTGAAGTAGCCTCATACATACCTTTCAAATTTTGAATTAAAGATATTCTATAATAACAAGATTATGTATAATTATGTCTATTATAATACAACACAGACAAAATGAGCACACAAGGGCAGAAAAGAAGACATGAAAAAGATATAAGTAATTTACCAGATAACGAAATAGGGGTATTCTTTGAAAATACAAGCCTCCTATTTTTTTTTTCATTTGTAAACATTTTCCTTGATGATCTTCAAACTATTTCCCATTAAAAGATTAATTGTATCTGTAATATTCATTTTTATTATTAGTTATATTAATAATAATGAAATTAGCTACTTCCAAATTTCCATCACACGTAGTACAATATGGAAAAAATATAAATTTATTTCTTCACTCAGAATAATATGTAGTCTAAATGTAGCATTTGCACATTTAATGATCTCTAAAAATTAGCCACTATGTTCTCAATGAAAATATTCATTTTCATTTTTACTGGTTTCTTAAGGAGGTTAAAATATTCAGATATTATTTTGTTTTGTACAGCTGTGTCTACTCTTTTCATAATCTATGTTCTTGTAATAAAAGTATTCAAACCTATAAGGTGAGAGCAATAAAGTAGAAAATAGTTGATAGAATTTGGAAGTGTTGACCCCCTCAAACTCATATGGAAATCATGGAAACCTGATCCCCAATGTGGCAGTGTTGGGAGCTGTTTTAGTCGTGGGGGCAGATCACTTGTGAATGGATTAATGCTCTCCGGGGGGGGGGGGGGAGGTTGTGAGTAAGTTCTTGCTTTATTAGTTCCCATGATAGCTGGTTGTTTAAAAGACCCTGGCACCTCTTCCCTCTCTCTTGCTTCCTCTCACCATGTGATCTGCTCATACCTGCCGGCTCCCTGCCGCTTTCTGCCATGAGTAGAAGCAGCCTGAGGCCCATGCCAGATGCAGCTGTCCC
>NW_007739888.1:28087-30676 GCF_000696425.1 Galeopterus variegatus
TGAAAAGAAATCAAGCAATTTTTATCACTAGGTATTAAAATATTATTTACTTGGTTCCAGTGTATATCTTAGATATTTAACTTTTATATTATGGGGAGAAACACACACACACACAAAAACACTCCATCAACAAAAAATGTGTGCATACAATGGCTTTATTGTAGATATATTCCTAATGAGAAGCTATTCTCATTCAATACTTCAGGACTCTCAGGAGAGCTGAAAAGTCAATTAAAAATGCTGCAGTGTTTAAAAGGTGATAACACTGAGTAATTAATTACTTTTTTTTTCTTTTCTCTTTGTCCAAATAAGTTGTTGTAACCCTTGTAAAGAAGGCCAGATTAATTGCACGTTGTTTTTCATGCTTTCAGTATTTATGGAAATATCAACATGATTTTATATACATACCTTCTTGGAAGTATTACTCTTGTAATTGCTAGTATTATCTATCAAATTAGATTATTTATTATGAATTCTTGCAAAGAAATAGGGAATTGAACCTATCTCATTATTCTTGGTGGTTGAAGTTGGCACAACATGTCTGGAGAGCTATTTTATAAACCCTTGTAAAAAAGATAATCATTGGCATTATAGTTCTAAAATTATATTTCAAAATATATTTATTAATGTGTGAAACAACTTAGCTACACAGAAGCTCATCACATTAATAATAGTGAAGATTTGATACTGCCAATATAATAATAGTATACAATTTTTAAAATCATTAGTGCTAAACCATTTAATGAGAAACTAAATTACCATTAAACACATTTCGAAATTAATTGACAGAAATTTATAGAATATTAATTCACAAGGAATAAAATAAAATAATATGTTATGTAGTCAAGAGGTAGGTAAAAACTTGAGAATATGAGGTCATATATGTAAGAACAATCCATAACCTACACGTGTTATTCTATATGGATTTCTATATTTATAGTGTACATGTATATTATAAACCATTTTTAACTATATTTTTATCTTAAAATTAAAAACATTTTACTAAAACAAAATGATCTATATTTCTTCAGCATTTGAGTAGAGAATAGATCCATATTTACAATTCTATATTTAATTTCTTCATATTAAACGTATAAACTTGTATGAGAGATTAATAATATATTCAATTGATACTTTAATGAAAATATTTACAAATACATATCATTCATTATAAAACTATGCAAAATGAAAAATGTTTTTCATATTTCATGCTGTTTCTTAACATGGAATAAATTTTACCATGTATGCATTAAAAATATCCATCAAATAATAGTTTTAGAATAATTCATGACATAATTTCATTTTTCTTTAATTATATAAACTTGTGAGGCATGACTTATGGTATAATTGTGGTAACATGTCTGGACTCCAAGGACCCATGTGCTAGTGAGAAGGAATTGACTACCCTGAGAATAACATACAAGAATTTGCCTCCAGATTATTTGATATGATAAAGTGTTGAACAAGAATCTTATTTGAATTAATATAGCAATGCTGAAAGTTCTCCAATAGTAAATTAAAGGCTTATACATATTAATTTAATTGTATGTAAAAAATAATCCATTTCCTGATATCATTTTCATTAAGATCAATGTGAGTCTGCCTTTTAAATTACCTAGAAAATATTAGTATAGTGTATAGCAAATCTGATATCTGAAATGTATTAGATTGATCTGTATCCATTAAACTNGCAGTGTTTATCTTTCTGTGCCTGGTTTATTTCACTTAATAGAATTTTCTCCAAAACCATGTTGCTGAAATTGGCAGAATTTCTTTATTTTTTACAGTTGAACACTATTCCATTTTGCATATATACCACATTTTCCTTATCCAGTTGTCTGTCAATGGACATTTTGGTTGGTTCCATATTTTGTTTATCATAAATGGACCTATGATAAACAGAGGAGTGTCAGTATACCTTGCACATGATTGCCGTAGTTTAAATATCCTGCCAAAACTTAATATCCACTGTAACTGTTGAGGGTCAAAAATGCTATTAGGATAATTTAAAGGTGAGGCCTTGAAAAGGTGATTAGATTGTGAGGACTGTGCCTTGGTAAAAGGGCTAATCATGGGTGTGGTTCTGTTGGCCTTAAAAGGAGAGCACATGAGAGTATCTTTCTCTTGCTTCTGCCTTTCTCACAATGTGATACCCTGAGTCACTGAAGTCACCACCAAAGAAAGCCATCACCAGATGTGTTCCCTGGACTTCGGACTTCCAAGCCTCTGAAACTATAAGCAATAAATATTGTTTCTTTACATGTTACTCAGTTCCAGGTATCTTGTTACAAGCCAAAGAAATAGACTAATACAAAGATGATTTCTGTCCCTTTGTGTATATATCCGGTACTGGGATTGCTGATTCTTATGGCAGTTCTATCTGTAGATGTTTGAGAAATCTCCATACTGTTTTCCATAATGGCTGTGCTAATTTACAGTCCCACCAACAGTGTAGAAAGGTACTCCACTCTCTGCGTCCTCACCAGCATTTGTTATTCTCTGTCTCTTTGATAATAACCAGTTTAACTGGGGAGAGATAATAACTCAATGTGGTTTTAATTTTCATTGCCCTGATACTTAGTGGCATTG
>NW_007739888.1:31324-33382 GCF_000696425.1 Galeopterus variegatus
GGCAGAATTTCATTCTTTTTTATGTCTGAGTAGTATTCCATTGTGTATATATACCATATTTTCTTTATCCAATCGAAGGACATTTAGGTTGTTTCCACTCTTGGTCATTGTAAATAGATCTTTGATAAACATGAGAGTGCAGGTATACTTTAAACATGATGATTTCCATTCCTTTGGGTATATACCCAGTAGTGGGATTGCTGGATTTTATGGCAGTTCTATCTGTAGATGTTTGAGAAATCTCCATACTGTTTTCCATAATGGCTGTGCTAATTTACAGTCCCACCAACAGTGTAGAAAGGTACTCCATTCTCTGCATCCTCACCAGCATTTGTTATTCTCTGTCTCTTTGATAATAACCAGTTTAACTGGGGAGAGATAATAACTCAATGTGGTTTTAATTTTCATTTCCCTGATACTTAGTGGCATTGAGTGTTGTTTCATGTACCAGTTGGCCATTTGTGTGTCTTCCTTTGAGAAATGTCTATTCAGCTCCTTTTCCCATTTTTAAATTAGCTTATTCATTTTTTTACTAATAAGTTGTTTGATTTCCCTATTTACTCTGGATATTAATCCCTTGTTGGATATTTAGTTTGCAGATATGTCTCCCATTCTGTAGGTTGTCTTTTCATTCTGCTGATTGTTTCCTATGCTGTGCAGATGCTTTTTAGTTTGATATAATCTCATTTGTTTATTTTTTTTCTTTGTTGCTTGTGCTTTTGACGTTTTATTTAAAGTCTTCACCCAGTCCTACATCTTGAAGTGTTTTCCCTATGTTTTCTTATAGGAGTTTTATAGTTTCAGGTCTCATATTTAAGTCTTCAATCCATTTTGAGTTGATTTTACTATATAGCAAGAGGTATGGGTCTAGTTTTTCTATTTTTATACATGAATATCCAGTTTTCCCAGCACCATTTGTTGAAGAGGCTGTCCTTTCTCCTGTGTGTGTTCTTGGTGACTTTGTTGAAGATCTGTTGGCTGTAAGTACATGGATTGACTTCTGCATTTTGTATTCTGTTCTGTTCGTTTGTGTATTGTTTTTATGCCTGTGCCATTCTGTTTTTTTTTTACTATAACTTTGTAGTATAGTTTAAGTTCAGGTAGTGTTATGCCATTGGCTTCATGTTATTTTTATTTTTTTGCTCAGGATTGCCCTGCCTCTTTGAGATTTTGTTGTTTCATATGAATGTTAGGATTGTTGTTTCTGTTTCCTAGAAGAATGTCATTGGTATTTTGATGGGAATTGCACTGAATCTGTAGATCACTTTGGGTAGTATGGTTGTTTTCACAACGCTACTTTTTTCCAATCCATGAGAATAGAGTATCTTTTCATCTTTCTGTGTCCTATTTAATTTATTTCAGCAGTGATTTGTAGTTTTTGTCGTAGCAATCTTTTACCTCCTTGGTTAAATCTATTACTAGGTTTTTTATTTTTTGTAGCTATTATAAATGGGCTTGCTTTTTTGATTTCTTTTTATGTAAGTTCATTGTTGGAGTACAAAAACACTACTGACTTTTCTATATTGATTTTGTATTGTGTGACTTTAATGAATCTGTTTATGAGCTCAATGTGTTTTTTGATCTTTAGGTTTTTCAGTGTATAGGATCATGCCATCTGCAAACAGGGACAATTTGTCTTTGTCTTTTCCAGTGTGGATGTCCTTTATTTCTTCCTCTTGGCTGATTGCTCTGGCTACTACTTCTAACACTATATTAAGCAGGAATGGTGAAAGTAGGCGTCGTTGTCTTGTTCTTATTCCTTAAAGGTTTTCTCCATTCAGGATGATATTGGTGGTGGGCTTGTACATTATGGCTTTTACTGTGTTGAGATATTTTCTGTCTATGTACCTAATTTGTTAAGAATCTTTATGATGAAGGGATTTTGAATTTTACCAAATGCCTTTGTTGCAACTATTGAGATAGTTATATGTCAGGTCCACCGCCAGCAGCCGACCCATACAGCCCTAGCCTCATTCCTTTCAGCGGGCGAGCGAACAGCCCGGGATTCCTCTTTCCCTCCAGTCCCCTTTTGAAGGAGACAGGGGAAGAGAGCCATGA
>NW_007739889.1:0-13134 GCF_000696425.1 Galeopterus variegatus
CTTTGGTGGTGTACTTTCTAGGTTTCTTGTATTTCTGGTATCTCTTTTTTGATGTTTATTCATTTTGGCAGGGGGTTTCACAGTGCCCAGATTTGACCCTATTGGCTCAGTTGGCCTGTAGTGACTTGTGAGTGTGGTTGCCTCGAGTCTTGGGCCTCTCCAGGGAGGCTCCTCTCTGGTCAGTCTGGACTCTGCTTGATTTCTGGATCCTGCTGTGGTGGCCCCACAGGTTGTGTGTTTTCTGCCAAGTCTGCACACTAGGTGGGGCTGTTGGATCTTACCGGGTGGCCCACAAGGTGTGTTTTTTTTGTCCTGCTGAGTCTCCGCCTCCGTAACTGGACACCTCCCCTCTCTGAGCTGTGGTGTGTCTACTGCAACCCCGTCTGTCAGCCGTGTCCTCAAGCGCCCGCTCAGCTTGTTCCCACCCAGGAATACTTTCAGGTTTCTCCTGGACGCAGTCTACCCGTTGCTCTGGGTGGCTTTGTAGCACTGAGTGGGGGTTTCTCAGCGTGAGCCCTCGGAGGAGGAGCCCGCAGCACACAGTTCCTCTTTGAATCCCTCCAGCACGGATTGACTCCCGCGCCCACCTGAATTCAGCTCTCTGGCAGGCTCAAGTAAGCCTGGGAGCATTCCAACCACACTTTTCCTAACCAAAAATCGGCTAGGCGTTTTTCTGAACTGGTGGCCACAGAGGTGGTATCTGCCTCCCGGCAACAGGAGGTTTACTGGGGGCAGAGCCCTGGGTGTGGTGGAGTAACAATTGGCCCGGCCCGCTTTTCCCTGTCTCTCAACGCTGACCAGGGGCTCCCCACGTCACCAGCCCCACCATAGAACCGTGGAGGGAGTGGGATGGGAGGCTGGCCCGCAGGCCCTGGAAGGCCCCGCGCCGGGTCAAGCAAGTGGCAGGGCTCAGTGAGGAGCCGAGCCAGGTGAGGGAGGCAGACCTGGCCGAACCGGCTGGCTCCGCCCCCACCCGAGAAAATGGAGGCAGCCCTGGGGTCGGTGGCTGGTCTGGTGTGGCAGGCGGAAGCTGGACGGGGGTCTGCCTCGTAAGCAGGGCTGGGCTGTGGGTCACTCACAGAGCTGGACAGTCCGGGAGGCTCTCTCTCCGTTTCCGCATTGGCGTGGATCCCGTCTTTGGTCTCTGGTCTCTGCCGCCTGGGGCTGCTTACTCAGTTGGCGGCGCGGCTCGGGCGCTCTCTCTATTTTTTATTTTTAAAGCCACATGTACTAGTCTGTCTCTGTTGCTTATAACAAAATACCTGAAACAGGGTAATTTATAAAGATATAAAATTTATTTCTTACAGTTTCAGAGGCTGGGAAGTCCAAAGTCCAGGGAACCTATCTGGGGAGGGCCCTGTTGGTGGGTGGTGACTCTCTACAGAGATGCAGAGTATCACATGGCAAAAATGGCTGAGCAAGAGAGAGTGAATGACTCACTTGCTCTCCTTTTAGAGCCACCAGAACCACACCCATTACTCTATGAATAGATTAATCCATTCATGAGGGCACAGTCATTGTGATCCAATCATCTGTTCAAGGCCCAACCTTCCAATTACAATAATAGAATTTACCACCCTTTTAACACTGTTACAGTGGGGATTAATACATGAAACTTTGGGAGACACACTCAACCCATATCACCAGACATCAGGTTTTTAAAAAAAAACTCCTGAGTTTTAAATATTAGCTCAATATTTAAAAACAAAACAAAACACAAACACTGTGTGGAGCAGTTAAAAATGTCTAGGAGCCCCCTGATCATACAACCTTTGGCTCAGAAGATGAAGCTCATGCTTCTTAGCTTGCTGCATAAACTTCTTCACAATTCTGCCCGCACTGCCTCTTGCCTCATTTCCTACTTCTCTTCAGGCATTCCACAGCTGCTCAACACTAAACTTCATACTTGTGCCTAGATATACCTCTCCTTTCCTGATCCCCCATACTTTTGCACATGCTGTTCCTTGCAATGTCCTTCCCTGGCTGATTAATTTTGTAATCGTTCATTCTTAAAAAATCCATGCCAAAGTCATCTCCCATTTCAAGCTTTTTACAGTCTCCTTGCCCCCTCCTGACCAGGCAGAGATATAGTGTCTCATTTCTCTGGTCATTCTGAGCAAGGTACACAGTCTTCTCACAGAACTGATCAGAGTCTTTTGTGATTATCGGTTGTATGCCCATCTTCCCAGCTCAACACTGAAGCTGTACCTGTGTGTCCCCAGCTCTCATCACAGTGCTTGGCACTGAGTCCATTCTTAGTAACTATTGTTTGAATAAATGAAAAACCAAATTCACTATGCATCATACATGTTAGATTTAATTTCCTTACAAGATACCTTCACATTTGTTGCAATAAAGTATTTGTGTAAGGGTGACATTAGTTATTTGTGGTGCACATTTTATTTTATTTATTTTATTTTTAAATTTTTATTTATTAAGAATATTCATGAGATACAAAGCTAATTGTCACCCCTCGTGCCCATGATGTGAGGGCCAGATTCATACTGGTATACCCATTACCAGAAATTACTATTGTACCCCTTGTCCCCACCCGATTATCCCCCAACCTCCCTCCCCTTCCTCTTCTCCCCCCGCAGTCCACTTTGTAGCCCTAGGAATGTTCCTTCCCTCTGTAAGACCACGGCACTACTATGGCCTTTCTTTCCTTCCTTCCTTTCTCTCTTAGCTCCCACATGTGAGTGAACACATGCGGTATTTATCCCTCTGTGCTTTGCTTATTTCAGTCAACATAAATTTCTCCATGCTCTTCCACGTTGTTGCAAATGGAAGTATTTCATTCTTTTTTATGGCAGAATGGTATTCCACAGTGTGTATGTACCGCAGTTTCCTTCTCCAATCATCATCGATGGACATTTAGGTTGCTTCCATATCTTGACTATTGTAAACAGAGCTGCGATGAACATGGTAGTGCAGGTATCTCTTCAACATGATGATTTCCATTCCTCTGGGCATATACCCAGAAGAGGGATTGCTGGATCATATGGAAGATCTATCTGTAGTTGTTTGAGAAACCTCCATACTGTTTTCCATAGTGGTTGTACTAATTTACAGTCCCATGTGGTGCACGTTTTAAATGGCTTGAAACGTAACTACCCAGTCTTAGACATTTATATGTTGCTCACTTCTCAGGGCAATACTCTTCTTTTCCAAAGAAGGACATCTGAAGTGACATCCTTACTCCTCAGCTAAAACATTAAAATTTAATGCAATAGTTTCATGCTTTCTTAAGGGCTTATCTAATCAGGCATGGGAAAGAAAGGGAGGAGGGAATTATATGGGGACTTGATTTTTACACCACTCTTTTCCCAATACTACGGCAGGATTAATAGGGGAGTTAAAACAAGGATGAATGTGTATGCTGTATCCATTGACAAAGTGGTAAAGAGTAGTTAGCTGTAAAATTCCATTCATATTTACGTTTACTGTTCTAAGTAAGCTTCCAACCCCTCCCTCTGGCAACTCATACCATCTTGACATTTTTCTCATCTGACAACATGGAGAAAAAGGAATTTTGTAAATGTCTCTCTTGGGGTTAGTTTTAAAAGAAAAGGAAAGTATGCTAAATGCACTGGCTAAATTATAAACTTAATCAAACCTGTAATTTAAATAACCCCCAATAATCATAGCCTGAAAGCTTGTCAGGCTGTGTTGGGTCTGGTTTGTTTCACATGGATTATGACAACAAAATCACAAAACATAGCCCTTTAAGTGCTTTTACCCATTAGCTTCATCAAGTAATTGCAGGCGTGGAGGATCATTAATAACAAAGGTTGACACGTTGGGAAGGAGAAGCGAATCTTTCCCCTTACTCATCTGGCAGGAAAGAAAAGTGCCTTGATGGATGCACTGTGGGTGTGCGGATGTTCAGAGACCAGAGAAAGGAAGTAAAATGGATGCATGATAGAGTATCTTTGATTTGTTTGAATGAACACCCCGTTTCATTTTCACTTGGTTCTTTTGGCTCATTCAGCATACAATAGGATCTCGGTGGGCTTGCTGCCGGTCATCTCAGCATGACTATTCTTTAGAAAATGCTATTTACTGAGAACATAAATTTAAGAAAACTAATGATGATAGTTGGGAAGCAAATAGCAAGAAATCCTAATTCCACGTTAAGCAGAGAGGAAAACACTCAGCAACGAGAAAGTACAGGAGAAAAATCCCATTTATCTAAAATCAGGAATTCTTTCCCCCAAATCATTTATTTTGAAAATGTTGCATTCTTGGTTGCCTTTCATTGCAGAAAGGTTACAGTTTCCTCTGGTTGGAAATATCTGTTAGTATCTCTGGAATAAACAACATGGAAATCTTTTGCTTTAAGACAAGTTTCAGGTCAGTAAAAAGAGTTAAATATGTATCTAGATTAACTTTACATTTATTTATTTATTTATTTATTTATTTTTCCTTTTTGTCTTTTTCCATGTCCGGCAATGGATTGCAACCCTCAGTGTCGCCCCCGCACTGGACCGGGACCGGCAACGGGATCGCAACACTCGGTGTTGCCCCCGCGCCTCACTCAGCCAGTGAGCGGGAACCGGTCTGCATGTGGGATCCGAACCCTCGGCGGGAGCGCCACCACGCTCCCAAGTGGAGCACTATAGCAGTGCGCCACCAGGCCGGCCCTTAACTTTACATTTAAAAAATTTTGACTTTAGAGATTAAATCACCAGATACCTTTTTTATCTTAGGTGAAATAAACTGTTGGAAAGGCCGGCCCTTAACTTTACATTTAAAAAATATTGACTTTAGAGATTAAATCACCAGATACCTTTTTTATCTTAGGTGAAATAAACTGTTGGAAGCTTTTTAGGTGTTATTAAAGTATACATTTTTACTCTCAGCTTAAAAGCATTGAGGAAACCAGAAGAATTTGAGTTACATCTTAAAATCAGTTAGGCTGGTTTGCAGGGGGAACATTTTGGAGAAAGGAGGTCATAGGTAAAGTCATTTTTAGTAGTTCTTGTTGTCTTTAGCTACACATATCATTCCTCAAAGTTGTGAAGGGTATTGACAGTGACAGTGTATAAGAATTACCTGGGGAGCTTTAAAATACATGAATGCCAGGCTTCCCCCAGACAGTAAAATTTAATTTACAGCAGTGGGGAGAATGGAAGAGGCTTTTTTTTGTGTTGTTAACATTCCCTGAAGTGATTCTAATGTATGTTCAGAGTTGAGAACTACTGGAATCAGAAATATACGGATAACCTGCTATTATGGGCTGAATCGTGTCCCCCAAAAGATAGGCTGAGGTCCTGATCACTAATAAGATCACCCACGTGTCTTATGAGTCTATTAGGGCTATCACAATGGACCATAGACTGGGTGGCTTATAAACAATAGAAATTTATTTCTTCCACTTTTGGGGGCTGGAAGTCTGTGATCAGGTTACCAGCATGGTTGGGTTCTGGTAAGGGCTCTTTTTCTGGTTGCAGACTGTTGACTTCTTGTTATATCCTCACATGGTGGAAAGAGGGCGAGAGAGCTCCCTGGGCTCCCTTTTATAAGAGCACTAATTCCATTTACGAGGGCTCTATCCTCATGACCTAACTTCCTCCCCAAATCTCCACCTCCAACACCATTACACTGGGGGTTAGAATATCAATATAGGAATTTTTGGGGCACACAAACATTCAGTCCATTGCACGTGAATCTGACCTTATTTGGAAATAAGGTCTTTGCAGTTGTAACTAGTTAAGTTAAAATGAGGTCAGACTGAATTAGGGCAGGCCCTAAATTCAATATGACTGCTATCCTTATGAGAAGAGGAGAGATACAGAGAGACACAGACACACAGGGAAAAAGGCCATGGGAAGACGGAGGCAGAGATTGGAGTTATTCTGCCACAACCAAGGAATGCCAAGGATTGCCAGCAGCCACCAGAAGGTAAGAGAGACAAGGAAGGATTATTCCCTAGAGCCTCTGGAACCTACTGATACCTTGACTTTGAACTTCTAGCCTCCAGAATTGTGAGCCAACACATTTCTGTTGTTCTAGGTCACCTAGTTTGTGGTAATTTGTTACAGCAGTCCTAGAAACTAATATACATGCTGTTCTCCATCATTTAGAAGCACAATATGAACTCTAGGAAAGACACTAGGAAAGACACTAAGAGGAGATTCATCTTAAGATTTAAGAGATCTTGAAAAAGATTCCATAAAGAGATTTTGGACTGTTGGATCCTTGCTGGCTGTTAAAATAGTGTGACCAACCATACTGGTTTGCTGAAGGCTGAATGGGGTTTTGGGGATGAGCTGTGTTACACTTGTGTTTCCTAGTCTATCAATCATGACAATACTTGTAAGACTATGCTAGGTTGAAACTCTGATTCTTGAAAGAAAACAAATATAACTAGGTTATCTGTGGAAGAAAGGATACTGCTTTGAAATAATAGGCCACTCACCTGTGTAGGACATGCAGGAGTAACTGTGGGAGCCAGAGTGGGACAAAATCCGTACTGTTTTTAATGTCCCAAGTTCCACTTTTTTTTTTTTTGGTCCAAGATGAAAACATATTAGATAACATCATTTTGAAGAGCTATCACAGGGCATTCCACAAACTTTTTGGAGACATTTATATTTTTGGTTAAAAACACTAAATTTGATCAGGACTGGGAGCAAGCATTTTTGTGGACCAATATTTGTCTTTATTCTCTGTATGTCCTTTTCTATACCTGGTCATCTTCCCCTCCTCAAATAAAATAAGGGTAAGAGCATTGACTCAGTTTCTGAAGAATATTCTGAGGATTGACTAATACCTATAGCTCACTTTTCAAATTAAAAACAAAAAGGATTATTAGTGCAGAATACTATCATTAACTGGCATCAAGCAATTTCAAGACATCAAGTCATAATTACCCTATTTAATAAATGAGGATCCCTGTACTGGCCAGCCCCTGGGGGTGGGGGAGAGGCGGGGCAAGAAAAGAAAGAAAGAAAAATAAATGAGACCATTGTTGCTTTTGAACTGGGCTGGATCCTGCACTGATATTCACAATTGTGTCCATTGTTCCCATTTTGTGTCATGTAATTCCAGACTATGAATCTCTTCTTCACGAGGAAGACGTCTTAGTTCTTTTTGGCTACAGTGTTGAATAGGGATATACTGACCTTCAGCCCTGTTAGGCAGCATTCATTACTCTAGACACCTTCACTAATGTTCCACTGACCTCAATTATTCTAGAGTGAATAATTGATCCTATGTCAAAAGGCTATAGAATGTTCTTCAAACCCTTTCCTTTTCTGGGTGAGGGATGGTGGTGAAGACAATATTTATATTTCTGATCTTCTGATTTCTATGTGATAGCCAAAGTTTCCAAAGTTTCTAAGTTTTAGATTTCATTTGAACTTAACATTGTGCAATGCAGAAACCCCTCCATATTTAAAAACCACTGCCACAAAGTGATAGATAAGTCTGAGGCAGATAATCCTCCCCTAGCACACAACTTAATAAATAAGCCATGCAACTGTCTGCATAGTCATACTGATTTTTCCTAAGAAATCCATTCTGTTCAGTCTTTTAATTTCCCCAGTGTTTGCAACCATGCTGGCATTTTCAAGAGATAAGCCTACACATTTTTTCCTTAGGAAAAGAAAAAAGGTTTGACTAAAGCAAAATGTGTTCTGTGGTAAATCATTATTTTCAAGCAGTGCCTTTTGTTTCCTTGCTTTTCATATTACCAAAGGGATGCATCTTAATCCTGTGAAGAGCATGGCTGCTGATCATGCAAAACTGGAGCTGTCTTAACACAAGCAACTCTCCTCCCCTCAATGCCAGTGCAAGTCACTGGACACTGCCCAAAGGGATTTGGGTAACCCCCAGTCTCCAAAGCTGAAACAAAGGGAAGACTTGTCCAAGATAACCTTACTACAAGCAGTTAGTTCAGTCACTGGACACTGCCCAAAGGGATTTGGGTAACCCCCCGTCTCCAAAGCTGAAACAAAGGGAAGACTTGTCCAAGATAACCTTACTACAAGCAGTTAGTTATAACATTAATTTGAACAATATCCTCCCTGTTAGTAGTGATTTCATTGCTAAAAAACCAGGTGGTATTATGGAAAAAATGTTTTCAGCTGCCTAAATTCAGAGGGTAACCCAGAAATTGATGCTCTTGCAACAATGAGCGTGACATCTCTTTATTGGCAGAGCCTCTGAAGGCCTGGTCTGAGCAGCTAACTCTGCTTTTGAGCACTCTTTTTCTTACTTTCTTGAAGCAGGATCATTCACATCTCTTCAGTGGTTGTGATTAGTTCTTAAAACTGCCCCGTCAATGACATCCAAAGTTACTTGCCAGAGCAGAAAGAAACAAAAGAAAAATAAAATCTTAAATCATGCATTACCTTCTTTAGAATGGGCCTGTAGTTGGGGCTGGCATGTGAGTATCAGTGGAAAAAATTGAGGAGGTGGAAATGTTCATGTAAACAACAACAAAAAAAGCTTCAGCAATTTCTTATTAAGTGAAACTCTAGGACTACTCTAGGACTCAGCAAGTCTACTTCTAGATTTCACCCAAAGACTCGTACAAGAATATTCAGAACAGCTTTATTCATCATAGCCTCAAACTGGGGAAAACCCAAATGTCCATTACCAGGAAGGTGGAAAACAAACCGTGGTATATCCACATAACAAATGAATAAAATATAGCTGCTCACAACATGGATGAGCTTTAAAACATTATGTAAAATGAAAGTAGTTATTAGCAAAATAGTACATACTGTATGTTTCTAGAACAGGCAAATCTAATCACGGTAATAGAAACTAGAATAGTGGTTGCTTCTGGATAGTGGTGGTGGAGTTGACTGAAAGGGGCAGGAAGGACATTTGGGGGGTGATGGAGATGTTTTTTATTTTGAGCAGCATTATGATTGTATGGATATATACATTTGTCAAAATTCATCAAGCATGCACTTAAAGCCTCTGCATTTTATTGTATATAAATTTGAAAAGAGGAAAAAACAGATGATCTCAATTTGAAAAGAGGAAAAAACAGATAAAAAATAACTCATATTGTCTATTCTTCAAGTCTCCTCACTGATCAATGTGTGGCAGCAGTGGGAGCATTAGGATTGTTGCAGTCTGGAAAAATTTTGTTCTCAATCTAATGTATTGTTAAACTGTGCTCACCAGGAACTCTTAGTCCATCAAAAGGATCTTAAGACACTAATAATTAGTTGTAGCACTATCAGAGGACACACAGACACAATTCATCTTTTTGCCAGAATTAGTTGCTATTTTGATAAGCACCTGAGCCATCAGTTCATGTAACTAGCTATTAGACCAAAGTGGGATTTAGGTGAGTGGAGTCTTAGTTGTTGAGAGCTGATAGGTCAACAGTTGCACAAACATTTTTTTTCTATACTCTTCATTGGCACTCCAGTATCTAAAATTATGAAAGAGGTAGGTGTGTCTCCACTACCCTATTTGTTTTGCTTCTGAAAACCATGTCTGCAAACTCTGCTACAGGTATGTTAGCTAGTAGGAATGGCACAGGACTTTTGGTCTCACCTTGAGCAGATGTGGTCAGTCAGTGGTCCTCTTATAATCATGGGAATTAAGGAAATCCAGGAATATAAAACCAGAGTTTCCAGTTGTGTTTAAGTTCCAGGTTTGTGAATCTAGGAGTCTCAGGATCCTAAGGGGAGAAGATACATACACCTTCTGCTCTAGGTAGAGGAGCTGTAATAGGAGTACTTTCTCTTTAACACCTAAACATGTTTCAATTCCTTATCTAAAATTTGGCTACGTTTGTCACTGAAGTAAAATCATATATTTGGAGATTCTCCTGGGCTCTGGAAGGTTTGCTAGGTTATTTTCTTTCCCGTTTATTTCATTTATTTATTTTATTTTATTTTCCTTTTTGAGACCGGTCGCACCACGCTCAGCCAGTGAGCGCTGTGAGCGCACTGGTCATCCCTATATGGGATCCGAACCCGCGGCGGGAGCGCCACCGCGCTCCCAGTGCTTTCCCGTTTATTTCATAAAAGCATTCGTTAATCTGTTTAGGAGTCTGATTTGGAACTGCAGGTGTGAGTTGAAAACCAGACATAAACTAAATTACAGCAGATGCAGAACTGACCTCTCACAAATGGAAAATGCATATTTTCAGCTGACCTCCTCCTCAGGCAACAAGATGTGGGAGCAAAATATTTATTGGCAACTATGTAAATGCCACCTTATTTTTTAAAAGCTACAAAATTGTAATTAAATAGCATTGATGGGATGGGGTAGCAGAGCAGAGGAAGGGGATGGAAAGGTTTGATCCCTGAGAAGCAGTTTATTGAGAAACATGGAAGGCTCTTGGGAACTCAGATGAGCTCTCCTTGCTGGGGGTGATGGCTAGGGTGGGGAGGGAAGTGAAGACACAGGAGGTGACACTAACTAGAACACACAGAGGAGCAGTCCATGGGATAGGCAGAGGCCACACTGATGCCCCAGAAACACGAGCAGTGTCCTAATATTTATAAAATGGAAACATTGTGGTGATTGGTTGTACAACCAACTTGCAATTTCAGGTCATTCAATTTTTTTTTCAAACAGTAGAAGCTAAAAACTTCAGCAGTAATCCAAAGGAACTAAAGGAATTACAATTAGAAAAGCCATACGTAAAAACATTTGTATAAGTAACTTCTAAAACATGAAAGTAATCAAAAACATGACATCTATACAATAATTTACAATAGAGTTAAAAGAGAGGTTATGATTTTCTGGAGTGGAACTGGTCTGCATTTGGTTACACATGGACACTTGTTTTTATTACAAGGCCTGTTAAGAAATAATGAAATATTTGTTAAGAATTTTAACACTATGAAAGCACTGTGAATAAATACAGTTTAGTGAATTCAACAGATTTAGAAATGAAGAGCTTATTTTATCAAGGCGTAAGTTATCCAAGACTAACTCAGCATTCAATGTTATATCAAGTAGAAGGTGTGGGGAAAGTAGGAGGGTGAGTGTGTGTGTGCGTGAAACATTTTTTCAAAGCAAAATATTTAGTGTAGTGGAAAGGATTTACCAAACCTTTAAGGAACAAATAGTTCCTATCTTATTAAATAATGTTTCTTTTTAAGAATAAATTTTTAAAAAAGATAATTTATATACAGGAATATGCACTAATCTGACATAGTTTTTTTTTTTAATTTTATTTTCTCTATATACATTGCG
This sequence comes from Galeopterus variegatus, assembly GCF_000696425.1. Taxonomy (NCBI): domain Eukaryota; kingdom Metazoa; phylum Chordata; class Mammalia; order Dermoptera; family Cynocephalidae; genus Galeopterus; species Galeopterus variegatus. Next base: position 11,179 of record NW_007739889.1, read on the forward strand.
CTGGATTATTGTTGCCCCTTACCAAAACCCCTCTCCCTCCTCCCTCTCCTCCCTCCCACCCGACAATGTCCTTTCTGTTTGCTTGTCGTATCAACTTCAAGTAATTATAGTTGTTGTATCTTCTTCCCCCCGCCCCCCCGGTTTTTTTTTTGGTGTGTGTCTGTGTGTGTGAATTTATTTATTAATTTTTAGCTCCCACCAATAAGTGAGAACATGTGGTATTTCTCTTTCTGTGCCTGACTCGTTTCACTTAATATAATTCTCTCAAGGTCCATCCATGTTGTTGCAAATGGCAGTATTTCATTCGTTTTTATAGCTGAGTAGTATTCCATTGTGTAGATATACCACATTTTCCGTATCCACTCATCCGATGATGGACATTTGGGCTGATTCCAGCTCTTGGCTATTGTGAAGAGTGCTGCAATGAACATTGGGAAACAAGTATACCTTCGACTTGATGATTTCCATTCCTTTGGATATATTCCCAGCAGTGAAATAGCTGGGTCATATGGTAGATCAATCTGCAACTGTTTGAGGAACCTCCAAACCATTTTCCATAGGGGTTGCACCATTATGCATTCCCACCAACAATGTAAGAGAGTTCCTTTTTCTCCGCAACCACACCAGCATTTATCTTTCAGCATCTTTTGGATTTTGGCCATCCTAACTGGGGTGAGATGGTATCTCAGTGTGCTGGGGAACAGGTATAACTTCGACTTGATGCTTTCCATTGCTCTGGGTATATTCCCAACAGTGGGATAGCTGGATCATATGGCAGATCTATCTGCAATTGTTTGAGGAACGTCCATACCATTTTCCATAGAGGCTGCACCATTTTGCAGTCCCACCAACAATGTATGAGAGTTCGCCACAGGTAATTCTAATGTGTAGCCAGGATTGAGGACCACTAAGCTTGCACGATCAGCATTTTCAAAGGTGAGGCATTAAGATTTGCCTTTGTAGGTAGGGTTGCCAGATTTAGCAAATAAAAATACAAAATGCCAAGTTGAATTTGAATTTCAGATAAATGATGAATATTTTTTAGTATAAGTATATCCCATGCAATATCTGAGACATATTTTTACTAAAAATTATTTGTTGTTTATATGAAATTCAAATTTAACTGGGAATCCTGTATTTTATTTGGCAACCTTCCTTTTGCAGAGAATCCTCATACTTTGGTGAATTTTTTTCATTTTCCTGGTTTGAGTGATACTCAGACTAATATTGTTCTTTGTGCTCACACTCCATTGAAAAGGCACTGGAAATCAAATTTGCGCGCCTAAGCCCTACCAGAAATTTGTATAGGAGAAAGCTAGATATGATGGTGCATCAAAAAGTTTGGGGAAAAATAGAATTAAAAGATAATATGAATTTTCCATGAACTTTTTGAAGTACCCTCATACAACCAAAAAAGCAAATGTTTCAGCTAGCAATGAATTTCTATTTTTATTTTTATTTTAACTTCTCAATATACATTGTAGTTGATTTTCATATCCCTTTACCTGTTCCTCTCCCCCTCCCCGCCACTATACCATATCTGTTCACTTGTCTTAACAAGTTCAAAGAATTGTTGTCACTGTTGTGTGTTCTTCCCCCCTTATTTGTTTGTATATTTATTTATTTGTTTATTTATTTTTAGCTCCCACAAATAAGTGAGAACATGTGGTATTTCTCTTTCTGTGCCTGACTTGTTTCACTTAATATAATTTTCTCTCAGTCCATCCATGTTGTTGTGAATGGTAGTATTTCATTCTTTTTTATAGGAGAGTAGTGTTCCATTGTGTAGATGTACCACAGTTTCCATATCCACTCATCTGATGATAGACATTTGGGCTGGTTCCAACTCTAGGCTATTGTAAATAGTGCTACAATAAACACGGGAGTATAGGTGTCTTTTGGCATGATGATTTCCATTCCTCTGGGTATATTCCCAGCAGTGGAATAGCTGGGTCA
>NW_007739889.1:13386-25563 GCF_000696425.1 Galeopterus variegatus
CCAACTCTTGGCTATTGTAAATAGTGCTGCAATAAACATGGGAGTACAGGTATCCTTTTGACATAATGATTTCTATTCCTCTGGGTATATTCCCAGCAGTGGAATAGCTGGGTCATATGGTATATTTATCTGTAATTGTTTGAGGAACCTCCATACCATTTTCTATAAAGGCTGCACCATTTTGCAGTCCCACCAACAGTGTATGAGGGTTCCTTTTTCTCAGCAACCTTGCCAGCATTTATCATTCTCAGTCTTTTGGATATTAGCCATCCTAAGTGGAGTGAGGTGGTATCTCAAAGCAGTTTTGATTTGCATTTCCCAAATGCTGAGTGATGTTGAGCATTTTTTCATGTGGCTGTTGGCCATTCATATATCTTCCTTTGAGAAAAGCCTATTCAGCTCCTTTGAACATTTTTTAATTGTTACTTATTTTTTTGCTGTTGTTTGAGTTCCTTGTATATTCTGGTTATTAGTCCTCTGTCAAATGTATATTTTGCAAATATTTTCTCCCACTCTGTTGGATATCTTTTTACTCTGTTAATTGTTTCTTTTGCTGTGCAGAAGATTTTTAGTTTGATATAATCCTGTTTGTTTATTTTTCCTTTGGTTGCCTGTGCTTTTGGGGTCATATTCATGAAGTCTGTACACCCAGTCCTACTTCCTGTAGTGTTTCTCCTATGTTTTCTTTAAGGAGTTTTATTGTTTCAAGATGTATGTTTAATTCTTTAATCCATTTTGAGTTGATTTTGGTATATGGTGAGAGGTACGGGTCTACCTATGAATATCTGGTTTTCCCAGCACCATTTGCTGAAGAGGCAGTCTCTTCTCCAGTGTGTAGACTTGGTGCCTTTGTCAAGGATCAGATCAAAGATAATATGAATTTTCCATGAACTTTTTGAAGTTCATACAACCATTAAAAAAAAAAGCAAATGTTTCAGCTAGCAATGGATTTCTAACAGTCCAGCTCCTTTTTACTTTTGTATGCTTTGGTTGGTGGCCTATCCAAGCAAGTTTATAATCATATCATTGTGCTAGTTTCATCTGTGAAACAAGTCAGCCCATAAGCCAACATAGGGCTGGCTGGTTAGCTCAGTTGGTTAGAGAACAGCCTTATAACCCCAAGATCATGGGTTTAGTTCCCCAAACTAGCCAGCCACCAAAAAAAAAAAAAATTTTTTTTTTTCTTGGCTTGGGACAAGAGAAGATTCCAAAGAACTCTTTGGAAGAACCCTGGGAAGCCCAGGAACAAAGCATCCTAGCTGAAGGGAGAGGAGTGTGTTCGGGGACATGGAGAAAGCAGATGCTGTATTGGCTTTGTCAGATGGGAGGAAAGTGATTGTGAACCAAGGTTTCATCAATAATGCATTATTATTTTGAAGACATTCAAGGTAACTAAGTGTTTACAGAGTTTATGACAGTTCTGACATTTTAATGGGCCTTAAAATGCATTGAATTATTAAAAAGCATACTTTGGATGAGGTCACGGATTCTTTAAGTTTAGGGATCAATAGAAATAGCCTGTGTGTGCCAATGTGGCAAAAGCTATGCCAGTAATTTGTGCTGTCAGGTTATTATATTAAGCAGGAACAATGAGAACCAGCCTTCTCCTCCTCTCTCCCACTCCCTTCCAATATACGTCACAAAGATGAGATACAGAGCAGGGATCCAAAGCGAAAGTCTCATCTTTTCTACTTCTTATGTGGAAAATACACATGTATGTTGATTGCTCGTTATTATTCTAAAAATAACAAGATAGAGACAGTATCTTTTGTTTTCCTGTGGGTTTTTTTTTTTTTAATGATCTGGTTGTTTATTTTGCTGTAAGTTTTATTTTTTATCTGACTGCAAACATCTGGATGACTCCAAACATTGAGTGTCAACTAGTGTTTTAAAACTTTAAAAGAAAAAGCCTTTTCTTCAAATGGAATATTCTGTATTTTATATATATATTTAATGTAGCCATAATTTATATATATATATAAATTACACATACAGACAAATGCAGAGCTTTTCATCTGAAGAGGAGCCAAAACCGATCTCTGCTTGCTCAGTCCTTCTCACTCCACTTGAAGTATCTCTGTAAAACCCCTGGGGTTCTATGGAGCTCAGTTTGAAAACCACTGGTGTAGACCAACCATCTGATTTATCTGAACTTTTTGCTTAACCTTAGGTTGTTTGAATATTTGCAATCATTATTAACATGGTTGTTAATAGGGCTGACTGTTGTTCCTCTGTGGCAGGATCTGTAGAAAGTGGCAGCCTAGGACTTTTACTATCAAAATCTTGTTAGCGGAGTGGTTGGTTTTCATTGTATCACTGTGGATAAAGAGATGTCTAGAGATTTGCATTTAATGGCAGTGGAAATGGTGCTTGTCATTCACTGCAACGCATCCTCTTGAAAGTTGTCGCCTGTAAATACTTAGAGTTCTGATAGATATGCTTTGTAACCAAGAAGAGAGCCCTGAGCACAAAGGCATTTGGAATGTGGGAGAATAAGAGTTCACAAGGCTCTTGGGGCAGTGAAGACCCTGCTAACAGAGAGATTTTACAAAATTCACTCTCCTAGATATGCTCTGGCTTTTGATTTCTTGCAATTTAGGAATCAGGCACTTAAGCCAATACCATCATTTAAAAATGTTGTGAGTGAAATACTCATATATGAGCAAGGGGGAAAATATAAAAGAGGTTTTTAAATTTAGGACACTTGCCACTGAGAATAACAGAAAAGATATGTAAAAGTGGCTTAACAATAGGTATATACATTCACTCACAGGACATGTTCTTAGGTGGGGCAGTTCTAGAATTAATTTGAAAGCTCAACATCATCATCTAGGATCCTAGTCTTGCCATTGGTCTGTTGCACTGTCTTTAGTATTCGTGCTCTGACTTGTCCTCTCATGGCTGCAAGGTGATTGACATGCTTCAGACATCACATGCAGTTGGCAATTTTGATGAAAGAGGAACCTTTCCTTCTGTAGATTTCTTTCTATTTAGTGAGAAAAACTATTCCCAGGGGCCCCAGTAGGTTTCCCTTCACATATCATTGGCCAACACGGTGAGACAAGCCCCAGCCTAAACCAATCACAGGAAAAGGAAATATTTGGCTTGGGACAATCTCAATTCATCCCCCAGGGCTTGGTAGGAATCTAGCCTCCAGGAAGCGCCCGTCTCTTCTATGCAAATGAAGAAAAAAGGGAAGAAGTCTCAACTTATAGCGTCTATCACAGGTCTCATGTATATATTATTCTTTGTCTTTTTTTTTTTTTTTTGGTGACACTTCAGTTATCTCCAGTAAGCCCGAATATTGTAATAATTTTAAGACCAAGTTACTGTGAACTATTTTTAATAAAAAATGAATAACCTGAAGAACAATTTTGAAGAAAACCTATATTTTGCAGTATACACTAAAATAAACTCCAGATGAATTTGAGGCAAATATAAATAAAACAAAATAAAACCTCTTTATAAATTCTAGTGAAAAGTAGGAGAAGATAGCAGTTTGTATCAGAGAAAGAATGTGAACTCTCTCAGCTTTGCAGTAATAGAAAGCAATGAAAGAAGTAAGTATTGATATATTTGAATGTAAAAAATTATTAATTTTTATATAATGAAAAAAGCAAACTAATATACAAGTATACTTCAAAAAGTTCATGGAAAGATTTGTATTATCTTTTAATGCTATTTTTCCATGAGCTTTTTGAAGTACCCTTGTAAATGAACAACTGGCTGGAAAACTTTTTAATCAAAGATTACAAAAGGTTAGTACTTCTAATCTATAATTTTACATTCAAATTTAAAAGTGCACATTAAAAGTAGGCTAATCATAAAATACAGGAATAAATAATTCACAAAAAGTGGAAACAAATAGTAATTATATACATTAAAAAACCATACAATCTCATTAGGAATCAAAGAAATTAAAATTTAAAAATTTTGTACATTCTAGCACTACTTTAAAAGATTATAATATGATTATGGATGTGGTATAGCTGCTATACTTATTCACTGCTGATAGATTGATATATCTTTTTGAAAAGTAAATATGACAATATGTAATGAGAACTACAGAGATGCTCATACTTTTTTCCCCCATTAATTCAAATATAGAAAGTTCATCCTAACCAAATAAATCAAGAGAAGCAAAAAGCTTTATATTCAAAGATATTCATCACAGTAAAAGCTCTAGTAGAAGAAAACTAAAAATCACTGAAATATTCAATATTATGAAAATTGTTTTAAAAATTATGGTATATCCACATGATCAAATATTCGGCCATTGAAGATATAACAAGGGAAATGTTTGATTAAATACGAGAAAATGACAGAAATTGGAATTGTATTTGCATTATGATAACAATTTAAAAAAACATTTTCCATGTGAAAGAGAATATGCAAAGATGGAAACCATATTAGGATGATGGTCTACTGGTGATATCTTAATTGTATAAAATAGATCTTTTATGTACCTGAATTAGTTATCTATTCTTATGCAGAAAATTATCCCCAAACTTAGTGGCTTACAACAATGAACATTTATTATCTCATAGTCTCTGTGCATTAGAAATTTGGGAGCAGCTTAATTGGATGTTCCTGGCTCAAGGTCTTTCATGAGGCTGCAGTTAGTAGTCTGAAGATATAATCATCTGAGGTTCGACTGAGGCTGGAGGATTTGCTTCCAAGCTCACTTACACAGCTGTTGGAAGGAGGCCTCAGTTCTTCAGTAGAGGTCTGTCCATAGGGTATCCTGAGCGTCTCTGTGGCATGACAACTGGCTTCTCCCAGAGTGAGTGAACTGAGAGTTTACAGTGCCTTTTACGACCTATTCTCCCAGTCATACACCATTCTTTCGATTTTATTCTATTTGACAGAAAGTGGTCACTGAGTTTAACCCACATTCAAAGGGAGGGGAATTAGCCTTCACATTTTGAAAGAAGATGTCTCAAAGCATTTGTGAACATGTTTAAAATCATCACAATAGCTAAGGTTTCTTTTTAATAAAAATATGCTGAAACAGCAAAGTAGATGACCCATTTAACATATATGAGGTTTGAGTATTGAGTGGAGGAAGTATGATTAAAAAAAAAAAAAAAAGAGGAAGTGGCCTATAGTGACCAAATTAAAATGCCAAAGAAAATTTAGATTGTACTCCCAGGTGAAGGCAATTCTGTATGTCATTGTGGTGGCCAGAGCCGTGGTATTGATGGTTTGTCTCTTGCATGGGTCCAAAGGAAGCAGGTGGAGGAATGGCATCTTGCCAATGATGACAAGAACTTCCCCTTCTTTCTAACAACACTGCACAGGTGGAGCATAACATTTTCTCAGCCATTTCCAGAAGACCCTGTCTGCTTTGAGAGTGCTGGTTGTTAAGTGTACATTTCATCTTAGAAAAATTACCTTTGAGCCATCGCCATACATTTGGAACTCAATTAAAAAAAAATCACAGAACATGAGCTATAGTCTGTAAATACTAAACACATGTAAAAAAATAAAAAGCAAATGCTAGTTCATGCTAGAGCTGCAATTAGGTATACCAGAGCATCCTGCTTGAATTCTGAAATATTTTCTGTAGTTATACTCAACTTTTAATTTTTCTTGGGGACTGGAGACTGGTCACCCACTTTGGCTATTTTTCAGGCTCTGTTGTCCTCCTGCCCAGTGTTTTGTTGCTCTAAATGTTTCTGGGTCCTCTATTAGAAAAATGTGATATGATGATGATGATGATGATGATGATGATGATGATGATGATGATGATGATGATGATGATGATGATGATGATGATGATGATGATGATGATGATGATGATGATGATGATGATGATGATGATGATGATGATGATGATGATGATGATGATGATGATGATGATGATGATGATGATGATGATGATGATGATGATGATGATGATGATGATGATGATGATGATGATGATGATGATGATGATGATGATGATGATGATGATGATGATGATGATGATGATGATGATGATGATGATGATGATGATGATGATGATGATGATGATGATGATGATGATGATGATGATGATGATGATGATGATGATGATGATGATGATGATGATGATGATGATGATGATGATGATGATGATGATGATGATGATGATGATGATGATGATGATGATGATGATGATGATGATGATGATGATGATCTAAGCCTCAGTTTCCTCATTTGTAAAGCAGGAATAATAATGCCTGTAAAGGCTTGTGATGGTTAAACGAGATAATGTGTGTAAAATTCACAATAGCGTTGGGACTTAATAGGTGCTTAATAATCTGAAGTTGTTTTTATTATCACAATAATAAAGAAGAAAAAAAACATTAGTCTGTGCAACTCTGAATTGACATAGTATACAACCTCTCTGTTCCCTGTAGTTTGTTCATTCATTCATCTGCTCATTCATTCATCCATTCATTCCTCTCTCTCTCTCCCTCTCTCTCTCTTTCTGTGTGTGTGTGTGTGTGTGTCTGTGTGGTGTAAAGCAACAATTGTGTGCCAGGTACTATGTTAGGCCAGGACAGAAATGATCCTTGCCCTCATGGAATTTAACTTTCTAGAGGGAGGAGACAAAAACAACCAAACAAATTGGGTAATAAGGTAATTTCAGCTATGATTGACCTGCTCTCTAGGCTGTGTAATCACTTGACGACAGAAGAGTTATTCCTTGGAAGTATTCTAGAGGGAGGAGACAAAAACAACCAAACAAATTGGGTAATAAGGTAATTTCAGCTGTGATTGACCTGCTCTCTAGGCTGTGTAATCACTTGACGACAGAAGAGTTATTCCTTGGAAGTGGATCGCTCATAGGCAGGGAGGAGAGTTCCTAAGGCATCTGAAAATACCATGCAAAGCACATGCAGTAAAATGAATGCATTTCCTTAGACAGCATTAGCAGATGGCATGGAGTGCTGATGGGGGCGGGGGGAAGCATACAGAGAGAAGCAGAGGCCCCGAGCAGCTCTCTCACTGGACTGTTTCTCAGGCCCCTGGTGAGGTTCCTTCTCTGTCCTGAACACAGACCACATCCCAGTGATATTTCCTGTGCCATGCGATGGTCATGAATGATTTAGACCAGTCATAATTCATTCCCCGGGATGGGACATATTTTCACCCCAATCAAAATTAAGGTTTTACTCACAAGGAGGAGGAATAGATATTGTTTAGGCAAATAACAATGTGTACCCCACACTTCATTTTCCCAGCCATTTTGCCATCAGGAGTCACATGAACAGGCTGTTCCGTGAAAGCATTTCAGAGGACCACTGTTTTCAACTTTATTCTCACGGTGATTCAGAACCCAGCGGGCACTGAGAACACCCACCTTGTAAATGGGGAAATGTTCTCATGTTGCAGTCCGTGTCTTCCAAGGGCACTACTTCTTCTTCCAATTCACTCCTACATGGAGACGGACAGACTTTTCTCATTCCCCAACCTCCCTCTATGCTCTGTTCTAAAACCTTTTGATAGCGGCAGAACAAACAGCTGAGCTTTTCCACTTGTCACAGCCACACACACACATTTTGGGGCTGATAATGGGAGGGAAGTGGGATGTCAGTAACAGGTGATGATTTCAGCCAACAGATGCTCTCTGTGTTTAAAATGAAAAGCAAGTCTCCAAACTCTGAACATTAGAGATCCAGAGGTAATGCAGGATGAGAGAATTTAAAGTTAGCATCACAGCAATATCCAGCAGAGAGGAAACACAGTTTTTATCATTGTGGCAGATAAGTAGAGTGTCTGCACGTTGACTTTTTATTTCAGCCTTGTCTTATGTTAATGTTCTTTTATCCCAGAATGTTTCCTCTCACAGTAGCAATAGATTTGATTTATGGCTAGTTGGGTTGCAGTCCTGTTTCAGGGAGTGGAGGTTGGAGGTGGTCCGGGGAAGGGGAGGGTATGACACAGAGGGGATATTGAAGACACAGTTTGTCAACATGCCTTTTGGAGGGCCCCCTGTTCACTGGGACCACACTTGGATCAGCGCAGTAGAGAGTGGCCATCTGCTGTGTGTTGCAAATAGTTGCTGCTTGACAGTTTTACAGCTTAAGTTGACTTAGTGTTTGCATGACCTCTCCTGAGTGGAGTGGGTCATGCATTCAGTATGACGAAAAACCTTCTCACTATCAAGGAAGGATTGCTAATCTTGACCCCTTTCATACTGTAATTTTCCCCTCCCCACTTTGGGAGCAAGCATGTTGGACTCAACCAAAGGAGTTCTATGGGACAGGTCCTTTATTTGTCTATCTAGTGGATAAATAATTTTTGCAATTATATTCCAAGTGCCCAAAGGGGCCACATTATTGATGTTGTCCTGAGAGAGGGACAGACAGTTTGATTGTGTTGGTCTCGTCTCTTTAGAGTCAGTTGTGGGGCTGTTAAGGATGAGGTGAAAACATTAGATGAAGCTGGGGCTGAACACTGCTCAGGAAAGGAAGACATTCATCTAAATTAAAATCTGGGGTGAGCTCTCAGTGTTACACTCAATGACAAAGACCCAGACCCTAGAGTGAAATTAGAAATAAGTGAAGGATTTGGGAGGATCCCCCAGGTGCTTAAAAACATAGAGGAAGTTTTCTTTCAACATTTATGTTTTAACTGACTCACAATTGAGTGAAATACAAAGTCAGGATTTTTAGTAAAGAGCGTTGATTATTGTTATGTCTTTTATACATTTAGTAGAAAACATTAAGAAACATGGGACTTATGCACTGTCTTTGGCTACAGGTAATTTTAAATGAAAAATGAAGTTAGTGCTGTTTCTTTCCTTTCTTTATAATATCCTATAGGTTTAAGAGTTTTTAATTTACTGTGTGGAAAATAATTAAAACGAAATATTTTAAGTGATTTGAGCCAATAGTTCTGCATTGATTTAGCCAATAGTTCTGCCTTGATTCAGTTTATTTTAGAAGGTGAAGGAAAGGAAGAGATACCCCAGCTTTGGCTAGTTAAAAATTGGCAAACATTGTGTGCAGAGTACAGCTCATTTTTTCTAAATGAAGTAAGAATCTGTGACTAGAGGATTGTTCACTCCTGAATCCTTAGCCTCTAAAACAGGATCCCATACATACTAGGACATATACATCCTAGTATGTGCTAGAAAATTTTTGCAGGGCCAGTGTGTTCACATCTTTAAATTTTTTAAAATAAAAATTTAAATTTTAGAATAATTTTAGATTTAGAGAAAAATTCTAAATATGATTCATATACCCTTCACTAGGCTTCCCCTAATGTTAACATCCCCTAATGGACAGCTGTTAAAACTCACAAGTCAACATTTTGACATTTAGTCTGAGCTCCAGAATTTACTCGAATTTCACCATGTTTTCCACTAATGTCCTTTTTTAGCTCCAGGCTCCCATCCAGGATTCCACATTGCATTTGGAATCCTTGTGTCTCCTTGGTCTCCTTCATCAACTCCATGCTGAGGCAATTTCTCAGATGTTCCTTGGTTTCTTGGCCTTGGCAGTTTTGAGGAGTACCAGTCAGGTATTTTGTATATTGCTCCTTAATTTTGGCCTTTCTATTGTTTTTCTCACAATTAGGCTACTACTTGTTGGGAGGAAGACCACAGAGGTGAAGTGCTGTTTCATCAGGTCCTATCAAGGGTACATATTCTCAACATGATAGCACTGGCACCACCTCCTAGAGCAGATTTCCAAGGTATTGTAACCCAAGGAGGTGTTTCCAGTTATTGTCATTTCAGCCCTTTAGTCATTTCTTCAGAGCACTCAACACAATTGGGGACTGTCTTCTTTGTTGGACTGCTTGTCTGTTTCTCTATGCTGTAAGCTCTGTGAGGGCAGAGCTGTATTTATTATCTTGTTCACCTCTGTGTCCCCAGCACCCAACATGGTGCCTGGCACATGGCTGGCATTCAAAAATGTTTATTTAATAAAGAATACATTATGGTTTGCTTATGTAAACATGCAGACATTTTTATTATAAAGATAAATACTTACTTCTCCATTTGTCATCTGGTGGAGCTCTGAGAACTGTGTTCTCATGTTATCTTTCCTTTGCTTCAATCTACTTCTCCATAACACTGAAATAACTGACAGGTAAAAAACAAAAAACAATCAAAACCCCTGGAATCTTGACTATCATTTCCCTCATTCCTTCAGCTGAGTTTTCCTTTGTCTGCTTTGCAGGTGAAAACCCTAGAATGGCATAAAGGAGAAATCCTCTTTCTGAAATTCTAGAGGAAGTAAGCGCTTCCATCCCTGATGTTCATTCATTTCCTCCAAGAGGTTTGTGTCCCTGACTTAGCCTACCTGTAGCTCCTAGTGGGGTAAATTTACCTGCCCTAACCTGCCACATGAGCTGACACCGCGAGGCCAGGCTTGTTCAGCTTTCACAGGAAAGTCTGCCCTGAGTGGCTTTGCGGGCAAGGATGTTGTGGGTGGAAGTTGTCAGTTTTAACCTTTCTTGACTCAATTATCTTATTTATATTGTATGTTATTTCCTGAGATGAGCTTTTATGAGAGTGGTTTTCAGAATCTTAAGTTGACCTTTTCATGGATAATCACTTTCACAGGAAACCTTCTGTGGGAAAGTGCCTTCAGCTGTGATGTGGTTATGTCTGTGTTTATGGAATCCCAGTTCACAGATGCAGAGATTGAGGTGGTTCTTTTGTTTTGTTTTCGTTTTTTTCTATGTGTATATATACATTTTTTCTGTAAATTGTCCCGGTTCTTCCATAATTTATAAACATGATTTATACGGAGGAGTAGGTGGGGGAAGTGGATGGGGTAGACTGGGAATGGGGAAGTTCCTCTTGCTGCATCACCCTCAGGGCTGAGGCCAGGGTCTTTGGAGGATGGGGACGCCACAACACTCCTCCTTGAGGCTCTCTGGTCACCTCTATCCCCTGGCACTCAGAATCCTGTGTGCTCCTCGATTCTGGAATCCCTTCTGGGACCCCAGGCCCACCATTGGGCACACTGCCCCTGGTGCTCAGCATCCTGAAGTGCCCCCCAGTTCCAGAATCCCCTCCTCAGCTGCTGGGGTGGTGGTGCCCTCCTTTCCACTGCCCCCCCTGGCCCCAAGGAGGAAGGGAAGGGAGGGGAGGGGGGCTCTGGTGGTGGATGGAGGTGGAGGCGGGATCTGAAGGAGGAAGGGCATGGGGGGGGCAGGAGGGGCTCAGCCGATGGTGAGGCCAAAGCCGCACTGGTAATTGTTTTTGCAGTGATTTAGGAAGGCCCCGAGAGCCAGTGTGAGGGGCAGGGGTGGGAGCTTCTTCTCCAGTGTGGCACCCATGATCCAGTTGCTATCCACAGAGGCTTTGAAGAGGAGGTTGGCCTTAGGCAGGTCCAGCTGATACCCAAAAGAGACACTGGTGTCCTGCATCCTTGTGCTGGCCTCAAACTCCACGCCTCCTTGCAGCTAGTCACTGGCTTTGTGGTAATATGTTGCGTGCATGCCTGCCTGGCCCAATGTTACAGTTGCCAACCAGTTGTTTAATGTGTATTTCCCAGCTAGAGACAAGATGGTACCCTCCTCCCTGGGCCGCCGGTGATAGACCAGCTTCCTGCCCAGGGCCAGACGTGGCGTGATGCTCAGGAGGTAGTGAGCCACAAGGATTCCTGAACCCACCAGGACATCTGGATTCCCCACGGTGACAGCTGCTGTGAATTCAGAACCTGGGTACTCCCCATCCACGTGCCAGCTCACAAACTTCGACTGCTGGGTCTGAATGGCCATCTTGGACCTGAGGCAGGGGCCCACCTGGTGAAGGACCTGAGCACTGAGGCTGCCACTGTTGTCCATGTCACCCACCAGCACGGGGAATGCCTCTGTGGGACTCAGCTGCTTTGTCCCCATGTACGTGACCCCAAAGTAGCTGGACTCCCCGATTGTGCTGAGGGCGACTGTATGGTTTACCCGGAAATGGTTCCTCAGCCCGTTGTCGACTGTGAGTGTGACACCCTCCACCTGAATGGGAAGCAGCTCCTTGCACTGCCCGTGGCGCTCCTCCGACGTGCTCGGGTTGGGCAGGCAGCCGCAGGCGCCGGCGGCGGCAGCCCCGGGAGTCCCTTCCGAACCTGGACTCGCGCTGGGCCTGGCGCCTAGGCCACCTCCGAGCGGTGGCAGCGAGAATCACGGCGGCGCGGACGGCAGCTGGCGGCCAGCACGTCCCCGGGGTCGCTGGCGGCGGCGCCTGCTCCGGCC